>NC_135560.1:24159174-24331674 GCF_964340395.1 Glandiceps talaboti | reverse complement strand
TGGTTGCATTGGTCTGAAAATTAGTGATGATGTTTCTAGGGATGACGAGATGAAGATTTGTTCAATACAAAATGATCACATAGTTTTCATATGTAGATTAGGTCTGGGAAGATAAGTGAAAGTCTTTGCCCCAAAATTGGCATATCGGCAAAGAGATCATTTTATTCCACAATTGTACATTTAGACATTGCCTACAAAATTGCAAGTAAGTGTCAGACCAACACACTGGTAGTTTTAGAGTCTAGAATTTTTACCAAATATCATAAAAAACTGCTCGTCAGATCAGTCAGAATTTTTCTTTAACTCAACCAAAAATATACACAGTTTCCTTTTCCCATTGTCTCTTTAATTATGTAAATTCGTCTCGAGAATAACATGACATTAAAATTACCATACATATGTCGATTTCTAAATGACAAAACTAAGTTTAGATATAAACCATTCATATAATTACAAATGATAATATCAATAAAAATAATTAGATTTTTCTGAAATCGAATGACTATAATTTGAGTAGCGAATATAGCATTATGTGAGAATTGAGTGATAATATATTTTACTTAATTAAGACACGGATATGTCCATTGCAATATGTGAATCCTGTGGAATGTAGGCGTTGTATAGGTATATTACGTTATAAAATCTATTTGGTTTGCTCAAGTCAATGCAAGAAAATTTAAGCAATTGTGTATGTCTTAATAGTTAAATTTGATTATTCACATGCACATTTATAATGCATACCATATCCCACCAAAAGTGTACCCTGGCAACATTCTTTTTGGAGATTCACATCTGTCTGATTAGATCGTAACTGATGGATACATAAAGAAATCTAAGCGTCTTACGACCAATTTTTATGGAAAATGTGTTTTATCAGTTGAACTCTCGTACTTCCTTGGTTAACGAAGTTAGTATTGGTTAATCGGATAGCAATTGCCACTCACTAATTGATGACGTCAGAGAAAGGATGAGTTAAGGCAACCGTTGAAAATATGTTTAAATCAGATGGAAATGTACATTAAGTAATAACATCGCTAGAGTTGCTTGAAACGTTAATGTGTAATGTAAAACGATCAATGTCATTCAACAGAGTAATGTACACGATGGCATTATCATTTGGAAAGCTGTACTCTCCTCTCGTAATTACTAATTAATATGTTGGACACCAATTTGTTACAAGGGTGTACATCGAGGTCTGACATTTATGAGACTAAAACACTTTAAAGATATCCCGACTTTTGACCCTGTGAATGTTATGTAAATACCTTGCAATGAAATGAAGATTATATGGAATTCTTGATAGCTAGCTGGGGTATGGAATATTACTGGCACTTTCTGTTCTTTTTGTACAACTTTTTTCCCGTCAACTGTTACATCTTAATGTCTGAAACTTTCAACAAATGTATCAGATAGGTATTGTAACTTAGCTCACATGTTATCAGTTGACAGCATGTCACCATTTTATTGGCAATTTTGAATCTCTATATACAAGGCTGGTTGTATCAATAAGTTTATATTATGGATGTTGATAATTGTATACGTTGTGAATTGGTCTTATAATAAATGATAACAAAAGTTGTAACAACTCTTCACATTTATTGGTGTTTTAAGCCAATGAAGTCTATTCCTATATGGAGTTTGAGCAGTTCATTTCGAATAATTTGCTCTCCTGGTCGACATTATGTTGAAGTACGGGGAATGTATGATGTACAGTCATGTAATTTGGTATGTTAGTGTTCTGCAACAAAACATGGATCAAAATTTCCGTATTATATTCCCTTGTCTTCATCTTCCAATATCTTTGCCTTAACTTTTTGTGTTTGTCAGTCTGAGCTACTTTTGCAAATAAAATTAAACATCTGATATTTTTCTGGGTCACTGCTCGAGAACTCGTTTCCTGCATAAAAGCGCCAATGTAAGTACGTAATTTAAACGGAGAGTTTACACCGAACATCGACAAAGAGAGATGTGATAATAACGGGGCGTGTGTTTTCAACTTCGCTCAGAATCCCTACTAATCTGTGTGGGTGTTTACATCGAGTTCAAGAGGTATCTCATTCAAGGGAGAAGCTCTCTGACCTCTCGTATTTAAATGTGACGAATTGAAGTTTCTTTTCTGTTAATTCAACCTGATCTTTTTACCACCTTTCATCCTCTCACGTTTTTTTTTTCATTTTGAAAATCTTAGTATGAAGTACATCCCCACATTATGGCTCCGTCAGTAATCTGTTGTGTAGAGATTTTCTCTCGTTTGTAACACGGGCTTGGCTTGTTTTTATAAAAACCAAAACTAACTGGCACATTTCGACAAAATAATATGGAATATTGTCTCGGGTTTTGTAGCAGGATGCCAACCATTATACCAAATCACATGTGCATAATACATTCCACGTGCTTAAATATACTGACTATACTATGTGAAAGTAAAATATGTTAACATCGCATCGTAAAATGAAATGAAAGGTCAGGTTTTAGTGAAACGATATCAGTTGTCGGCAATCAAATTATGACAGTGAGATGGAAATTTTATTTTTTGTTATCCGGATATAAAGTCCATACACACCAGTGTTTTACAACCTTTTGACGACGGTTATTTTCATGACGCCTGCTGATCGTATTAACAACAGCCTTTTTGTATTTTCAATTTTCAAAGATGATTATTTCACCTCAATACAGTGACTGTGTATTATATATTTCACCTCAATACAGTGACTGTGTATTATATATTTCACCTCAATACAGTGACTGTGTATTATATATTTCACCTCAATACAGTGACTGTGTATTATATATTTCACCTCAATACAATGACTATGTACTATATATTTCACCTCAATACACTGACTGTGTATTATATATTTCACCTCAATACACTGACTGTGTATTATATATTTCCCATCAATACAGTGACTGTGTATTATATATTTCACCTCAATACACTGACTGTGTATTATATATTTCCCATCAATACAGTGACTGTGTATTATATATTTCACCTCAATACAGTGACTGTGTATTATATATTTCACCTCAATACAGTGACTGTGTATTATATATTTCACCTCAATACAGTGACTGTGTATTATATATTTCCCATCAATACAGTGATTGTGTACTGTATATTTCACCTCAATGCAATGACTATGTACTATATATTTCACCCCTCAATACAGTGACTGTTTACTATATATTTACAGAAGTTATTTCATCTGAAGCCTCATACAAACCCGACTAATAGAACTAATAATTGATATACCGCAATTCTTGTATCGCCACATATCAAGCAGTAATTTGCACACGCTATTATTAATAATAATACGTCAAAATGAATCCAATTAGTCGCTGTGGTTTTTAGCAATCATTTCAAGAAAATACATTATTGAAAAAGCTCCTACTTAGCCTTATGAATTATGACATTAGAAAAAGAGATCACCTTGAAAATGTGAATTATATAACCGTACCGTGTGTGTGTGTGTGTGTGTGTGTGTGTGTGCATATATGTTATGTATTATGTATATCTGTTAAGTGTTTGCGCGTATTTATGTGTGTTTATAAATAGTATAATCATATATATGTGTATCTGTCTGTCTGTCTGTCTGTCTGTCTGTCTGTCTGTCTGTCTGTCTGTCTGTCTGTCTGTCTGTCTGTCCATGCATGCATGCATGCATGCATGTATGTATGTATGTATGTATGTATGTATGTATGTATGTATGTATGTATGTATGTATGTATGTATGTATGTATGTATGTATGTATGTATGTATGTATGTATGTATGTGTGTGTGTGCGCGCGGATGTGTGTATTAGATAACTGCAGAGGCTGTAGAAGTAGTAAAACGGGTTAGCGGTCAAGGTGAGAGCCTGAACAGGGAAGAGCTCTTGTGAAATGAGATCAACTTGCTGCTTGTATTAAAAGCAGAGGGGGAGGCAGGTATTCACCTTGTCTGTCTCAGCCGTGTATATGCTCTGCTGCGAAATCAATAATTTTGCCGCTACTGTTTTAGATCCACAGTATGGACTTTAAAGGAGAGCGAAAAATTATGACGAATTATGATCACCATGGCAACGTGAATGATATAGAAATACTCTAAAAGCATTGGTTTAATTTGGCAGTTAGCCAGTTTATGAACAAGAAAGATGATAAAATACGCTAGACTGTATTTGACATGATAAATTACGGTCACCTTGCGGACTCGTTCAGTTTGTAGGATAGATGTCAAGATGAAATTAATGAAGTTTATGATATGACCTATCGGTGCAAAGTGACTAAACGATGAATTAGTATACCCTTGCAAAAATTGTCCAAGGTGCACGTGATTAACTTGAAAGTGTATATTTTGGAAACGAGATGAATATACACTGAAAGAAATCGATTCCAAAGAATCATTCCTTGATATGAACTTTGACACACGGACGACAACCCTGGATAATGAGTGTGGTCCCTGGTGACCAATAATTTGTATTATCCCATTCTGCGCACAAGTCGTGGGTTTGTAGGAATTTCTGCCTCTTATCAACCACCCGGGCTTCTTCATGGTACCTGGGACATTGAGATTACAGAAAATCCAACAAATTTTACGAGTGAAATAATCCCATGAAATCTCTAATGCTAATTCTCCATTTTTCATAATATTGGATGAAAGACCTTGACCTGTCTGCCGGTAGGATTCATATAAATTCTAATAGAGTGTGAGTTGCATTATATCGTCTCATGTACTCGTGCCGAATCTGATTAAGAATGCACCACATCACCTAGGATACGTTGCATCATGTCCGCCATATTTAGACGGGCGAGAGGGAAGCTGGGGGGGGGGGGGAATCAGGTATGCAATCAGAGCCTTGACAAATCATTGACGTTTGTATGGCAGTCTGTTAGAGAGTTTGTATTTGCCAAACGGCTACTTATGCTGTAATGGGAGAACATGAAGAGAAATATAGTACGTTGTTTGCTTGCATATTGGTGTCCGTTAAAATGAAATAGAAGCATTGAACAGCTGCAAATTGGATACTAATGCTAGCTTATCACCAGGGAAATGAAAAAAATGAAGTAACAGACAAAGAGAGTCTTCTTGTGGATTTATCTAGAATTTGAATTTTTGAAGTAAATCAATCTCTCTTTCTCTCTTTCTCTCTCTCAGTTGCTCAGACAGGGTTTTTTATCGTTTGCTTGTGATTTGCATAGAAACAAAATAGAATTACTTCTAAGTTAAGAATTTTACAAATTTGGGACAGAATTATGAAAATCTAAATTTCATTAAAAATGAACACAATGTATTGCACACCAAGGTTGATTGTGACCAAGCTGACGAACACACTGTTACCTACTGGACATTACATACTAACAATTAGCATGGTTGAGATATGTATTATTTTTTCTGCGTATATCCTCAGTGAAAACATAGTATATGTTACATAATTATCCAAAAACAGTGATTTGAACATTTGGCACGAAAAATCCTCATTGTTGAAACTGACACAATTATTGCCAATTAGTAGTCGACCTTCGCTTATGTACATAACTGAGGCCGCACATAGTATTCAAGGGTGTCGCATGAGGGCGTAGAACTTAAACAATAATATATGGAACACGACACTCGTCTCTGGGAATAAATAACTCAGACATACACCTGGCACCGCTTTTATTGCCTTTCAATTTATTAATCAAAGGCGCAAGTAGTTAAGTATGTTTGCGTTGTTTTGATATATGTTCAACGAGACAGGTTGAAATGCTACAAAAATCATACAAGGTAGTGTAATCATTTTTGTAAATAAATGACAAATTCTCATGAAAAATGTAAATGTATAATACCTTTCGAGACAAATCATTGTCCGTATATAGTTACATCAATAACAACGAGACTGTGTCCCTGATAACGGTACGAGTTTGGCAACTAAACGAAATTGGACTATGCTGCATTATCACCATAGAATGAACACAAAGGAGTCTGTGAAAAATTGAATTAGTGCAACTCATTGCAACATTGTTCAATCATTAACATAAATTAACATAAATTAACATATGTACTATGCAACACCAACTGATTCGTGTTCTGTAGAGGGAGTGCGCGCAGTGTTGTGCGCGCGCCTTCTATAATTCTTCCGCAAACCTTTACTTGCACAACGGTGCCAAGGTACACGTAGTAGATCATGGGAGAAATCAGTACTTGCTGTGTCAGTCATCATACTGTATGTCGCATTTACTTTCCAACAAACATACGACCAGAGTAACCTTATAGCTGACTCAAGCTGTTAAAACGTTGAGAGAAGAGTGGCGCGTACTGGCGACTTGGGGTCATGACCTCAATCCAATAACTTTCTAATGAATACGAGTGGTCATTAATACACGACTAGAGAAGGAAGATTCATTCGAAGGGCTTAGAGGCCAACGATGAAGTAACTTTAATACCCTGTGTATAGCAGTTTGAAGTCACAATAAAGTGGATTAGGGTGAATCGTGGCTTTTCCAGCAATAAATTGTGTAGTGGAACTGAACAGCTGCAACGAATTGTCAATTAATCTAATGACAGATATTCAGTCATTTTACTCGTCTTTTGGTTCCTTCTACAGTTCTGTTTGTTCACTGCGCGGGAAAGTACATTCCTCAACTGCCGTCAGAAAAACAATTGGTATCAGAGTGTAGTATACTAAAGGATGCATTTATTTCATTTTCATTTTATTTCCACTTTAATATTTTAACGACTCACTTTGTTTATAAATGCTTACTGCTCAGAGCCGTATTTTTTGGACATATCGAGCGTTCTATAGCTATGAATTTTCTCTTCGGTCATCTACGATCTATTTCACGTCTGAAAAGCTGTTGTTGTAATAATCTGCATAAATCACATATGCAAATTAATATCACTGAATCTATTATTGATCAATGCTCTTTATTTCATATCAACAAAAAGATACTCACAAGGTTTTACCTTTACTGCGCGATGCTATTTTTTACAAGCTGTAATGTAAATATATTTTTTAAAGAAATCACGAATTTTTGCGCACGTACAGGATATTCTTGTTACAGACAAATATTCCTAATATGATTGATATTTAATTAGTGGTCAATATTTGAAAGAGAAGTGTACATAGTGCTAATATTATTATTATCATTATCATTATTATTATTATTAATTTAGCTGTTTACAGTAAGGCTAGTAATCGAAACGTCAATCAACACGTTTCAGCTCCTTTAATTAAATACAGTTGGAGTCTGTATTTCTGTGTTACCTACTTCAGACCTTCGTATAGCGAACCGTTTTGGTTTAATAGCGTGTGTGTATAATAATATATTTCCCCGTTTGCGGTTGTTTTAATGTTTATTTTGGCACTGTGTTAATATTGCAAAACAGAATTTTGTGAAGAATATCAGTTAATATCACTGATACTTTGTTTGACTTTGTTTGACTAATTTATGGATTTCAGATTGCCACATTTGACACTGAACTTTATACATATTATATCTTCTTCTATCGTAAACGGATACGATGACGATCGTATGTCGTCAGATGTCAGACTTTTCAGTTTCTTGATTCAGATAATACAATAATATGTAAATAACACGTTAATTTAAAATTACTTCAAAATCATAGAAAAACCGTCGCATTAATCATGTAAACGCATATATATATATATATATATATATATATATATATATATATATATATATATATATATATATATATATATATATATATATATATATATATATATATTATATATATATATATATATATATACTTAATATCGAAATTAGGAGATCTTAATTCATAACTCAGAGTTTCTCGCTTCTGTGATCAGTAGATACTGGGTCCGATTGATAAGCTCTGTCTGTTAGATTTTGACACTAGAACATTACGTAACAAGACGGACTAATCTAATTTTTAGCACAACTGAACTAAGGTTCAGTAGTGCTATAAGCATGGTGAAATGTCTGTGTGTATATATATGTATGTGTATGTGTGTGTGTTTGAACGACTTAAACTACATGATGTATGGATCTGAAACTTGGTGGGGTATTTCTGGAGGTGTTATTCTGCAGTTACTGTTCAAAACATTTTGACACAACTAGTCCTAGCCATTGCCACGCCCTTAGCCATAGTGAAATGATTATGCATATTACAAAGATAACAACAGGGATGGGTATAGGTAAGTGAAAAAAGAATTTAAAAAATGTATGTAAATATACCTTGCAACGAGACCACGCCCATAGCAACAGCCAAATGATGGTTTATATTGCAAAAATGCAAACTAAGAAGAGTAGCCAAGTGAATAAAGATCCAAAACATGTATGCAAATATGCCTGGTAACAAGACCACGTCCATAGCAACAGCCAAATGATAGTGAATATCATATAAATAATAACAGGGATTAACAGGTAAGCAAATCAACTTTCAAAATTATATGCAAGTATACCTGGCAACAAGACCATGCCCATAGAAACCGTCAAATGGTGGTGTATTTTTCAAAGATAGCAACAGGCATGGGTATAATATGCCTAGCAACAAGACCACACCCATAGCAACAACGAAATGTAGTTGTGCTTCAACGCCATCGGCGCTATTTTTTATAGATAGATAGATAGATAGATAGATAGATAGATAGATAGATAGATAGATAGATAGATAGATAGATAAATAGATGTGTGTTTGTGCGTGCATGGAGGTATAAGGGGAGAACCCTCATATCTCCATGGTGTGTGTGGTTGGGTTTGTGCACATGTTTAGGCACAAACACGTTCGTCAGTACGATCCTGCCCACCGATATCTTGATATTGACTTTATTGTACTTGTTGTATGATAAAGTAGGTTGTTGATTGTCATAGAGATGATGTGAGAGTAGTGAGCCTAACCGAATGTTTCGCTAAGTAGTTCAGTATCAACATTGTGAAACGCAAATGACATCGATTGAAGTGCCTATTCTAGAATAATACATATCCTGAATCCCCAAATCACGACAATACACTTGAGGAAATATTTCGGGAAAAATAGCCGGGAAATAAATCCGACTCGACCACCCAACCCACATATGTCGGATCAATCCAGCGTTTTAGCATTTGTCACGGTCATGCATCGTCAGTACATATTGTAGGAACAATGTATGTATTATGTAAATGATACTACAGTGGTCATGTAGATGAGATATTGGGTATTTATTTTGGGTCTTAATAGAATAAATTAAATTGTGTTTTTCTGCTTGACAAAAAAGTAACTCAGTGAATTGCAAGAAGTGTTGTTATTATTATGCGTACAGAAAATGACTTGTAAACAAACTGGGTAAATACAAGTAATCATTTGAAACCACAAGTAAACAGATGAATAGTGATGCTTCAATATATGAAGAAATGACAGTTGCATGTACAGACCAGACATGATGTAGTAATTATTTGCGTTTCCCCAGTTTGTTTACAAATCACTTCCTTGCATACATTAACAACTTTTTACTTATTTGTATTTGAAAGATTTTGTCTTCAGTTATTGAGATACAAAGAAGATAGAAAATTTAGTAGCGTTGTTTCAAATAAATACCAATTACTCTCATCCGTATGTCGTATGACCACTTTACTATCGACCACTATCACTTGTGCTACTACATGTATTAACGCACTGGTTTCTAGATACCCACTTTAACTCGTCACTTGTGTTACTATTAACGCACTGGTTTCTAGATACCCACTTTAACTCGTCATTTGTGTTACTATTAACGCACTGGTTTCTAGATACCCACTTTAACTCGTCACTTGTGTTACTATTAACGCACTGGTTTCTAGATACCCACTTTAACTCGTCACTTGTGTTACTATTAACGCACTGGTTTCTAGATACCCACTTTAACTCGTCACTTGTGTTACTATTAACGCACTGGTTTCTAGATACCCACTTTAATTCGTCATTTGTGTTACTATTAACGCACTGGTTTCTAGATACCCACTTTAACTCGTCACTTGTGTTACTATTAACGCACTGGTTTCTAGATACCCACTTTAACTCGTCACTTGTGTTACTATTAACGCACTGGTTTCTAGATACCCACTTTAACTCGTCACTTGTGTTACTATTAACGCACTGGTTTCTAGATACCCACTTTAATTCGTCATTTGTGTTACTATTAACGCACTGGTTTCTAGATACCCACTTTAACTCGTCATTTGTGTTACTATTAACGCACTGGTTTCTAGATACCCACTTTAATTCGTCATTTGTGTTACTATTAACGCACTGGTTTCTAGATACCCAACTACACAGAATCCTGTATTTGAATCAAACGCAATTTACCTGTGCTAATTATATTTCAATTCCTACCTCCAAGGTCAAAGGTTATAGAATTTTCAAAGGTGAAAGATTACAGAGATTTATAAAATGATGTAATATATTGATAAGAAAATAAATCTCCATCACTCAGAAACATAAATTAAAAACAAAATTATGACAAATTGCCAGTAATCGTCAGAAAAATATGAACTTTAATAGACGTAAATATACTCTGGTTAGCAGTATCATTCGTCGTGTTCCCATAGTTTGCGTTGTAGTTTAAAACAGTTTTTCTCTGCAAAGGAAAGCAACCACGTACTTGTTTCACAGTGGACTCACAAATAATATATACCATGTTATCGAGATGTAAGATCCGCCACTGCTGGTAATACGGTGTATGACTTTGATATGTTCCAGTAAGCTGCTTGGTTTAACAACGCCTTGTGACGTAGCTGTTGTCAATGGTTACGTGACAGACTATTAATATAATAGAAATCGTGTTGGCACCTAAGGAGTTCGCACTTTTTAATCCTAATAGGCAGTTATTCCAAGGATGCCCCAATTTTAAGTGTTGATTCATAGGAATTGTCTATTTTTACCTCCCATAAGGGGGGGTTATGTTATACCTGGTACATATATATCAAAATATATCAACCATATAATGCGCATGCGCACATGTCCTATGAAGTTTGTTGACATAGCTGTTAGTATTAATGCATCATTTGCATAAATTAATGATTTTTCGGATGTATCTTAAGCATGCAAACTTCAGATTTCGTATAATTTGGTGTATTCATTGATGATAACAAAGTGCACGTTTGTCATAGTTTTTGATAGTAATTCGTTATGTGCATAATTAATGCCTTTTGACTATTTTTTGAATGCAAGCTTCATATTTCATATATTTTGGTAAATCGTACATCAAACATAACAAAGTCCACGTGTACTTTAAAGCTTGCTGATGTAGCTTTTAGTTTTAATGAGAAATTTGCATAATTAGTGATTCTCGGTTATTGGGCTATACAAAATTCAAATTTCATATAATTTTGTACGTACATCAACCATAACAAATCAGACATGTTTGATGTAGTTTTTAAATGTGATGTGTAATTTGCATAGGCAATATCTTTAGAATACAATCTTTAACTTTCAGATATATTGATGTAGCATATAATCTTAATGGTTCATTTAAAATTAATGATGTTTCGCGAATTAGGCAATATCTTAAGTATGCAAGCTTAGAATTTAATATAGTTTCATATAATTAATTTCCAATTAAGTGGTACATCATGTATAATAGCTGGAGCTCAGAGTTTTTTGCATTCTAACAAATCAATGTGTGTAGGAACAGATCTATGATTTATGATCTATGATTACAGCCTTACGGGAGGCATTCAGTTTACATGTGGTTGTAGATATAGAGAGCTGAGATTAACTCTACTGTGGAACACGTGGACGTGTGTTGTTTTCCGTAGTGAAACGCCATGGTAAGTGGACAAAAACGTCAACGTGAGCAATAGGCACTAAAGGCCTGCAGGATAAATATATCTACCTCAAAAGGCCAACATAAGCATCGATGTGCTTTTTATTTTCAAGTCGACACTGTCCCTAACTCGAACAAAACTTCTCCGGTTCTCTGGGCCAGCAAAAATTGTTTTTACACACTTCCCTCGTGAAGCGGTTCAAATAGAAAAACAGATGAAATGGCTACATAATCGGTTAAAAACAGACGTTACGTTTAATTCTCCAGAATGGAAATAATAACGCCAGATGTATTCTACCATGATTGTTTGATATGCCACTTTGCCAGAATACTGAGCTTGACAGGCATATGTGGTCAACATTTTATGAAAAAAAAGGAATACCCAATCAAAGATTCTGTTGGACGAAGAGCGGCGAAAGACAGCCAGGTTTCTGAGAAGCAACAACAAGTATACCTTGTGTATTGCCTAAACATGTCCATTTCACTTTCGTTTCAAAGTAACACATTGCTAATTTCAAGAACTCCAAAACTAATATAGAATAGCCATCAATTATTGAAGGTATGTATTAGCTCTCAGTGAGAATGTCAAAATATTATCATATACGTAAGCTAAAACACTGAAAATGTAACCTAACCTAGTCGATCGCCTACGTACTACTCGTTACACAGTATTTTAGTCGGATCAATGAACATTTAAGTTCCCCTTATAGCTACACTATTCATCACGTATCCGCCAAACATTACGATTTGAATCCAGCCTTGTCACGACAATGGCGGAAGTAGTGTTAAATATATAATTGGATTAGATGACTAGGCCTAGAGAATCAGCAGTCGTGCTAAACATTGACACTATAGAGTGGGACATATAACTGGTATGGATCTCAGACCATCAAACAGTCCGAGTATGGATCTAGTACTCAATTGACTTACCTGTGCTAAGGGCTTGTCACTGCTATGTAATAATTTTCCTACTGATAGTCACAAAAGTAACTTGTAATGCAAAAGTCGACAGAATGTTCCAATTTTGCTATTCTGCAAATAGTATCGACTCTACAAAGCTAATGAAGTAAGCGCCATTTATACATTTCAGAATCTTGGACGGCAATAATTTAAAGTGTGGGTGTCGGACAAGATGGTTACAATTATTAATGGAGAAAAATAAAACGAGCGATCAATTGATGTGTCGGATGAATACGAACTCAACGGAAGAGGTTAATATTCTATTAAGTCATACCAACTCATCGGCCATAGACGGGCCATGTGGTAAGTTATTGGTAGCAACATACAAGTAATTGATGAACTGTGTTTTTTGGTGCTCTATTTATAAAGTGGATGTGTGTTAGTACTATTATAGGGATTCCCCTCACAGGAAATAATTATAATATGCTCTCTAATAATATCACGGAAAAGTAACCATAACACCAAAAACACGGTCGACGCCGTCACTTGACCAACCAATCACAAGCCAATTAAGCCTCATATTTAAACTCAGCCTCTTCGTTGGCAAATAACACTGGCCATGTGTTCAAAATAAATATACATTATTGACTGAAAGTAACACCAACACTGAGTTTAAAAAGGAAACACATATCAAATAAAACATTCTGTTGGGCGAAGGGCGCATTTCCACTGTACACTATAAGAGGAAAAACTATTTTATTAAGTAGTCAGTTTGGTTATATTACTCTTGGATTAGTGTCTGATAGTCTGATTGAAATATGCAGGTTTTGATACTTAGTTGTCACATGGTATGACTCATCTCCCTGGCTATATTTAAATGTATTGAAACTTTGAAATAAATAAACTCTATGATTGTTTTCAGACTTACCGCCGAGTGTACATGTGAATCCTCCAGATCTGTCCATTAATGAGAACGACAATGTATCTGTGGATTGTGTGGGAACTGGAACACCCACTCCTAAACTGAAATGGGACTTGACTAACGTAGTGTCGGAGAATAGTGTTTTAACGAGTGATGACAGTTTGACGAAACAATTGTCTCTAACTAACGCCCAGGGTGGCGATACTGGGTTTATTCAGTGCTCTGCCAGCAACATTGTCGGGAAAACCACCAGTCGTGTTCACCTCACCATAAACAGTAAGTACAAAACGGCAGTAGAATAAAACACATGTTGGTTATAAGGTCATAACAAAAACTGTAAAACTCTTGTAAAATTAAGATTACATTCGTTACAATGTAAATGGTTTCTATACCCATCTCCGGACTCCACGCAAGACCCCCCCCCTCCGCATCATTACTTCTACATACATACATACATACATACATACATACATACATACATACATACATACATACATACATACATACATACATACATACATACATACATACATACATACAAAGTAAATCAGAATTGGTTTGGAATTGTATTCAATACGATGCTATGAGCAGACAAATGGCCAATTATCCCAACTGGTCAGCATATGTAGGCTATTTTGGGTCCTCACTCATATCAAATTACAGGGGAAGTGTTTGACAGAAAGAACCCGATTGCAGATTGGGTTAGATGTCTCATGGGTAGGTTTCGTCACTAAAACTGCAATGACTGTGACCCCACCGTGCCTCTGTTCCATGACAAGTACTTGTTGGGATTGACAGCACTACTTTTGAGATATTAATACGGAAGATATTTTGGGGCTGATCATTCAATATTTGGCAGGTTGTTGACTTGGCAGTATAGCACAGTGCCATGAACACATCCATGTTACAATTATGTTTTGTTAAAACATACAAACAAATTCACTCGTTATATAGCTGCAGTACCAAACACGACTGAAAGAAGGCGCGACCTGCAAGTCTCCCGTTTGATTTTACACAATGTTCGATGTCATTTGTTCCGGTTGTTTATTTGTCGTTCGTTCGTTCGTTCGTTTGTTTATTCGTTGGTTTGTTACTCTTTTATCGCATCCATACCTTTTCTTCCGTTGTTTTAGGTGCACCGAAAATTTTAGAATTCCGTGAGCCAAAGTTGTATTTCCATCATTGTTTTTTGTTCAATGTAACGGGCACGCCATTACCGACTTTGGAATGGTACAAAGATGATGTGGAACTCGATGTCCACGAGGTCGAAGCCGGTGCTACCACCGAAGATTATACAGTATACCAAGAAATCCTATCGACTGACTACATTCATGAATTAACTGGTTGTTTGATGATACAGATACCCACTCATTTCAACAATGGTGTCTATACTTTGGTGGCCAGAAATGAATTTGGTGAGGCTTCAGCCAAGGCGAACGCTTCCTTCGAAGATGATCCAGGTACATATACTTTAAACTTATAGTATATATATACGATATTTGTTAGATTGTTATCTCTTTCGATTCGTTACCTAGGAGAATTTGCATATTTGCTTAAAACCTCATAAGCTGGACCCAGAGGTTTCGTTTACCAATAAAAAAATCAACGACATCTCCCCAGGCAATAGTTCATTTCTCAAACTGTATTATTTTGTTCTCAATGATTTTCAATTGAGCAAGAAAAAATACTAGTAGTCCCACACTAACTCTTATTCATGTTCAGTACTATGTTTTATGATGCTGTTGACTTTCAGGAGTACACCTGAAACTATTAGATAACAACAACAACAACAACAACAACAACAACAACAACAACAACAACAACAAAATATATAGTCTGCTTATTTGCCTTATACAATGCGCCATGTGAGGGTGCAAATACACACTTTAGGGTATAAAATAAAGATATGAGATAGTCATCATATAAAACTAAATCATTTAGAAATATGACCAACGTTACAACTTACTCGACTTTGACAGTAACTCCGATATTCATTAAGAAGGGTGAATTACTAGCTTACAGCTACCCTTTTTACGCAATATAACAATATTGTATTAATTATCTTGGGGAAACTGTTATTTGTGTACATTGACCACTTTCGCCCTCAGGCGCCCAAACAGCCTAAAATACTTTACATAAGGTTATCATTCTACAATATCGACAAGTATGCACGACTTCAAAAGAATATATTTGGTTTATAGGCACTAGAGATTTTATTTTTTTGTAAATGTTAAACTTGGAATTGGATACAAGTGTGTATAATCACAAATCGAAATGTTCGGTAGCAAGGTCGCTAATAAACATTACCCTATCACAGTTCAGCTTAGTTCTACAGTACGTGTTGTTTTAGCAAGGGACGTTCTTGAAACCAATCTTTCCTAATGAAGGACACGTTTGGGGTTAATAGCCTCTGGCGCTAATGTGGTCAAGTACGGGAAAACCTATATACTCAAATGTATGACAGGTGACCCCGTAAGTACAGTGGCATAAAACATACACCGCCTTGTATCTATACTATAGTATGTATCTTGTTCACAAACGATTATGTTTTTGCAATGGCATTGTTATGATTGAAATATGATGATAATGAGAAATACTGTTGGCTAGTATTTTATTGAAGCAACTGTAAATGTCTTTAATATCATAATTACTGGGCTCTTCTTGCCACGAGTAATGACGCACAGTCATTAGCTTACAAGTGAAACAAATGTGTTTCTGAGAGAATATGCCAAAGCTCTGTATTCATTTTGACGTCAGTTCTTAGCAGGTCAATGCAGAGCGCCTCCAACAGCCATACGTGGTGATACACAAACAGATAATACGTATCTCCAAATCGAAGTGTCGTCCTTCCCACATTCTCAAAGTCTATAGACCATTTGAACCCCTTGGTATGCACTTTCTTTCAACCTTACAGAAATGCTTCAAGCAGTTGTCAGGTGGTCCAGAACTCTCTCCTTTTTTTAACACTTTTTAACTGATGTATTTTTTCCTACAGTATATAACAAATGCATGTTGTTTCAGAGACAAGCTTGGAGAAGTTCTTGTACGATGTAGCATGATTTTATAATGACCTTTTAAAAAGAACAAATGTAGTATTTTAACTTTTCTCGTATGTACATTTTCTCAGACTGTCTCATTTTTCTCTTTATCTGAATACTAACTTTACCTTTCAACACCATTTTTCCAACCCACCAAACCCCTACTGTTTCCCATATCCTTTTCTCTCTGTCAATCGTTATTTTAGGACCGAGTTTTCCTACACACATAGATATTCCAAACGAAAATCCGTACGATATCTCACCTAGCCTATCAGTCTCGACTTCTGCCCCTAACAAGCCGTCGTCGATTCCGACTCGTACTGATCAACCTGATACGTACAGTGTAAGTAGCAGGGCTGTATGGCCCTGTGCTATTAAAGTGTGTCGACATCATTTAAAGCAGGCAAATAAAACATCACTGTTAGCATGTGTGCTTTTTGTTTTGTGTCAATGCCACATATAATATGTGTTCTGTGTTGCATGCTCAGCCAAGTTCAAATTGTATTTCGTTCTGTGCATGTTCATTCGTTTTGTAGGAGACCCCAATTTGCCGCGAGGAAATCCCACCTCCCAATCCGATAATGACAGGACATCGTACGATATTGTTAAGTCCACTTTGTCGAGGGACTCGGCTGTAAGTACAAGTCACGTGACTCGGGTCGACGTTTCGTACAGGTGGCTATAAAAGATTTAAATTTGGCATTGTTAATCAAACTCATCGATCAAGAACATTATCAATGTTTAAACTGGCTTAAATAAGTTATAAAGAAGTAGACATCCGTGGCTAAAAATTTCTGCTTAAAATGACAAAGTCTACGATCAAAGGCAATGTGGATTAGTTTGGTTCGGATTATGTTTGTTCTGAATGAATTGACTTTTCATGCTAACTTTAAATGATATGGATTCAGTAATTTACAACATGTACACGATGAACAAATACACGCACACACGTACACACGCACACATACATACATACTAACATATACATGCACAACATCTGCATGAAAACCCATTTATGGATGCAGTGTTTTAAATAAATTAAATAAATAAAAAAAAAAATAAACACGCACACACACATACATACATACATACATACATACATACATACATACATACATACATACATACATACATACATACATACATACATACATACATACATACATACATACATACATACACACACATACATACATACATACATACATACATACATACATACATACATACATACACACACATACATACATACATACATACATACATACATACATACATACATACATACTAACATATACATGCACAACACACACGCACACATACATACATACATACACACACATACATACATACATACATACATACATACATACTAACATATACATGCACAACACACACGCACACATACATACATACATACATACATACATACATACATACATACATACATACATACATACATACATACATACATACATACATACATACATACATACATACATACATACATACATACATACGCACACACACATACATACATACATACATACATATATACATACATACATACATACATACATACATACACACACATACATACATACATACATACATACATACATACATACATACACACACACATACATACATACATACATACATACATACATACATACATACATACATACATACATACTGACATACATACATACATACATACATACATACATACTGACATACTGAATGACATACTGACATACTGACATACTGAATGACATACTGACGTTGACATTGGTTTGTATAGACTATACAATTAACAAACACACATGCAGACTGACAGACAAACCGACAGACAAACAAACAAACAAACAAACAAACAAACAAACAAAAAAGAACAAACAAAATCACTTGAAATTGTGATAGCTTTATACGTAATATAGCTATAGGAATTATGATGTAATTAAAACAGTGAATAAATCCAAGTATTTAAATGTGGTCACAGTGACGTGAAAGGGTCCTCACTTTGTTTGCTAACTATAAAAAAATGCTAGGAAAAACACTTTTAATATTACTCCACGACAGACTTAAAAAGTTGGCTTTTTAAAGCACATTTTGCCCCACCACTATTATTTTAACATATATAACTTGTATAATCTTATGAGTCTGTATATTATGATAATTATATCCTTGTACAACACAGTGCAGTAACTATTTGAACAATGATTTGCTAAATAGTGAAGAACCTAAGATTTTGTTAACATGATTAAAGGTACAATATACATCGGGTCACTTTCCATAGTCTCTCTCACTCTCTCTAAACTTGCCATATGAAAGCTTGTTACTGGCCCTTTTTTGTCTCTAGGAATTCACAATTCTTTATTTTCCCTGAGTTAACACAGTATTCGGCAGCCATATTGGATTTTAAAAGGGATTAATCATTTCAAGTTTTGACCTTTATGTATAAATGTGTACGATGACCCCTAATTTTTTTATTACTTTAACTGAGAATGGGTCTGCATTTTCTTGTTCAAAGTAACAACAAAATTTTCATATTTTTATTTCCAAGAGGCAAACTGGTGGGTTCTGAGAGTTTAGTAGACTACAGTCCTATGAACTATGAATTCCACTCATTCACAATAATATGTAGGAGTAGAGTATAGGAAGGTGAATATGTCATACATAATATGTCACATCTTGTAAAATATATCATCCTCATGCAAAAATAATCAAATTGTCCAATGGAGTATTATGTTTCTGTATGACGAGATAAACATAAGTTGCAACGTTAAAGTACGAACATAATGCCATGCTTGTCCATATTGCTACTTTACGGAATGAGCCACCGGGACGAAATGAGACCGAGTACAGACTGCTTGCATACCAGTAACACATACATGTATATATGGAACATTAACACCATTTACCCACTAGAATGTATTGCTGTAATTAATTGCTACTAGGCTGCAGTGCGCTTTCGCAATTCTGCAACGCAATACAACGCAACGCAACGCAACGCATCGCAACGCAACGCAACGCAAGACAGCTTTTCTTTTTCGCATTTAGTCTTTTAGCATAGGATACGTGTAGTTAAAATGTTGGCGTTTTTTCAGAAGTCTGCTTCCATGATATAAATATTGTCTTACGGAAAAGATCAGCATTCGCTGAGTGACAAAATGCATCGAAAATTTGTTTCTATGTAACGTAAGCTTAATATCTCTTTGAACACAAGGAAACATTTGAAGTATATATTCTTGTCTTTGTAATAGTAATACTATTTGAACTCTGTCGATCATACAGTAACTGGACTCAATATCGTGCAGTTACATTATTTTTCTCAGGAAAAACATTTCAAAGTCACAACTGCTGTTGGCTCAAATAAAAAAGTTGCTGCGATCTTTCCTTCATACCTTATATGAGTAGCTAGATGAAAAACTAACGATCCATCTCGTAGAATTGTAAATTGACCTCTGACCTCCAATCTCTTCGTATTTCCACATAACCGTCTCTAAGTTGCGATTGCGTCACATTAAATCTTCTTGCGCTTGAATTTGCAATTTTTCGGATCTTTATCATATGTACATAATACAACCAAGTCTGTACGGATAAGACTTTCATCAAATAACGGACAAAAACTGTTTCGATAATCATTAAAAGTGAGATCGTCAACAAATACACCAATTATAATGTTAGTATCTGCTAACTTTCGCAGGTCTACATAGCTGTCGCAGTTTCCATGGTGATCACTTCAGTTATTGTCGTCCTCATAATATGTAGTATTCGCCACTTTCACAAAAAACGAAGACGACCACCGACCAATTACAATGGATTTGCCGCCCATCCACTCAATACAGTATCACTAAGCATGACATCCAACGGTAATATTTTACCAAAACGAACAAATCTGCCCGGTGACAGACTCCAAATGGTGGAAAATCCAAACTACTTCAAGAAAACAAACCACTCAGACAACAAGACTTCAACAGGGATTGGTGAGCCAATTTACATACATTTTTAACACGGCAATTGTAATTCAACGGATTGTTTAGTCTAGGTTACCCCAGCAGACTCTCACCGCAGGGGGCTCCGATACCCCCTCCCAAACATGGAGGCCTTAGTGGCGAGAGTCTGGGCATAGACCCTCCACCAACGAGGATCTATGGTCTGGGTAACCGAGGCTATGAATTGTTCAACTATAGAATTTCAAGTTTGTTAATGAAATGTAAGGATTTTGTACATAAAACCTAGAACATTATTTTTCACATGGCCACGTTCCCAACGTTATCAGATGATTGTGGCTAAGACTCACAAACACTCTGTTAAAAGTTCGAATTTTGATATCCCGAGTTTTGACAGTATAGTTTGAGATAACGTTTACTTGATCAGGGGATAATAGTCAGATGAAAAATTGTAATGGTTTCGTAGGAAATTCTGTATAAACAATTATTTTTTATGATAAGAATACTCATCAAATGAATATGGTTATATAGCGTGGTTATATTTCTTGCAAGGATATTTAATAACTCAAACGAAAACCCATCGTGAAAATGCATTTACGATATGAATACATTGTAAGTGGGAGATATAGGGCGGTAGTAGGCTATTTTGAGGTCACTGGACGAAAGAAATGATAAACATACTCTTTTTTTGCTCCTATGCCTCCAGTGATTCGCCACATCAAACGAGAGACTATCCACTTTATCCGGGAACTTGGTGAAGGTGCGTTTGGACGGGTGTACCTTGGCAAATGTGACAACTTGAACAAGTGCGACGAGACTACTTTGGTTGCAGTGAAGACGTTGAAGGACGCCTCTATCGGTGATGCAAGGAGAGACTTCGAACGAGAAGCAGAACTGCTTACTAACCTTCAACATGACAACATTGTCACTTTCTATGGTGTGTGCGTAGATGGCGATCCATTTCTCATGGTGTTTGAGTACATGGAAAATGGCGACCTGAACAATTACTTAAGGTGAGCATGAGGGGTGGATAAAAACCTGGACAACAAAACGTATTAATGGAATGGTTGGATATACAAAATGTCTACAAAGTTGTCATTTTATGACTTTGCCTTTGACAAATTTCTTGACTTGGTAAAGCAGAACAATAAAAAGGCACTCAAAACAATTCTAGCAAATTTGCAATCATGTCCAATCATCCCTTATATAGACATTGCTCACAGTCACTTGTGAGCTAATATTGTATTCAAGGATGGTCATAATACAAAATAATGACGTCATTAGGTATTTACGAATATTCAGAAAGTACTGTCACAGGTGTTTGCACAGTTACAACACCGGTGACGGTATTTTTTGAATATTCGTAAATACCTAATGACGTCATTATTTTGTATTATGGTGAATACAATATTAGCTCACAAGTGACTGTGGCATTGCTAGATACATAAAAATGTTACACAATGTCTTGTAGTTTTAGAAATAATATACTTTCTACCATTGCTTGGCACTCTTATTTCAAATTTGATGTAACCACTTTAAACTCTGCAACACTTTTACAGGTCACGTGGTCCCGATGCTGTTTACCTCAGCAAAGTTCCAGTAACAGCCAAAGTGCTGACCACTGCAGAACTGCTTCATATAGCGGTACAAATAGCATCTGGGATGCTATACCTAGCCTCACAACATTTCGTTCATCGAGATATGGCTACCAGAAACTGTCTGGTTGGTGATAAGCTTGTCGTCAAAATTGGAGATTTTGGCATGTCACGTGACATCTACAGTACAGATTACTACAGAGTAAGAGATTACTGAGATCCCGTTACTTAATCTTTATCTTTATAGCATAAAAATGTAATTTTGTAGGTCTTGTGAAGTATGCAAAAACAATATGCTCTAACTATCAACAGACTGCAAGGTTACTAAAATACCCTTTCACATCACATGATCAATATACATACGATTTGCATGTTTTTGAAGTAGTGTATTTGCAAATGAAACTTCTGATCATTTAAGACTGCTACAAGCCTTGTTGTTATAGTAACAAAACTTTAAAAGTGACACAACTTCCGTGCGTGAGTCTGTCTCTTACATGTATGAGAAATACGATGGCGTCATTTGAATGTTTTAATTTAATTAAAGATCAGAGGGTTGTCAGTACCAAATTTATGATTAGAAGCCTGTTTCAATAGATCGGATAAAATGAAAGAAAGTAAAGCAACGGCCAAAAAGTAGGGCTCTTCCACAGTAACTGGTGAGCTAATATTCTATTCTAGGATGATCATAATACAAAATAATGCCGTTATTGGGTATTTACGAATATCAGCGGTGTTGTATCTATGATGGTATTTTTTGAACATTCGTAAATAACTAATAACGTCATAAACGTTTTGTATTATGATCATCCTGGAGTGACTTGGGGGTGTTCATAGTCTCCGTTACCCAGACTTTCTGATTTCTGCCACCCCACCACAGATTCGGCTGGAAGAGAGCCATCAGCGGTGCGGCTGGGCAACTGAGATTAGGGTCTTCAATGAACATAAACATGTAGTGAAACACGTTGTTTCCTAACTGTAGTCTTCATTTTATCAGGTTGGTGGCCAGACAATGTTACCAGTTAGATGGATGCCTCCTGAAAGTGTTCTTTACAGGAAGTTTACAATCGAAAGTGACGTCTGGAGCTATGGTGTTGTATTATGGGAAATATTTGAATACGGCAAACAACCTTGGTATGAATTGTCCAACCACGAGGTATGAACTATTACTATTAATGCAAACAAATAAATAAATAAATAAAGAAAGAAATAAAATCATTTTCCCCCTACGTTAATCAGTAAACAATCACTAATTTGTAGGTTTAGATGACTTCTTGGCTCTGTTTCTCTTTCTTTGTCTTTCTTGTAAAGGTTATTTTCACCACGTTTTACAAACGTTGCTAAAAGATGTTTATGTACTGTCTTCGTTTGTGTATATGTAAGCTTATATGCAAATGTGTATGCCATATTTACTTCTGTCTGTCTGTCTGTCTGTCTGTCTGTCTGTCTGTCTGTATGTATGTATGTATGTATGTATGTATGTATGTGTGTGTGTGTGTATGTATGTATGTATGTATGTATGTATGTATGTATGTATGTATGTATGTATGTATGTTCATCTCTGTTTCTTTTTGAATAAAAATATGTTTTCTGAAAATACATTTTAAAAAAAAGTATCCCAACATTCATAAACATAGTATTGTAGGATTATTTAAATTCTCTCTTTGCTTATTTTTTTATAATGATATGATACATGTAAATATTCGTTGATATACGAGGGAGAATCTATTTATTCTATGTTATGCATTCCATGCTACGTTATACATTTGTGTTCTTCATCGTAGAACGTGAATTAGATTGTCCCCATATATGAAGCTTCTGTCTGTTGTTTTTTCAAACTAGGTAATTGAGTACATTAAGAATGGAACACTCCTCGACTGTCCTAGTGCTTCCCCCAAAGAAGTCTATAAAATGATGTTGGGATGTTGGCAGAGACAGCCCAATAAAAGACTGCCCATAAAAGATATTCAGGATCAGTTGAAGAAGCTTGGTGAGACCAAAGCAGGATATAAAGATCTGTTGTCAAATTGAATACCCCCAACAGGCCCATACTTGACGCGGACAATTTTAGCGTCGATATGAACTGCATTTTTATGGATTTTATGAACGTTTCTGTGTTTCTTTTATCATAAATGACTGAAAGGGCACACATTTTTCATTTTGTGTTTATCCTTCTGGTGCTGGACTGATTGCTACCATTGGAATATGACTGCCAAGATGGCGACCATTTCAAAGAAGGCTACCAAAAAATGGCGAGTATTCCTATAAGACTTTGAATTGACAATAACTCGTCAAAAGACATCGATGACAATGAAAACTCACCCAAGTATTTATTTATCATAAGGGTATCTCAGTTCTCAAATAACGGGTGTTTTTTGACACGCGGTATACATTGAATACAGCGATTTCACCGATAATTACAAATTTAGTTTTTGTGTGTGTAAGTAAGTATAGATATTTCGACCTGTCGATGTAATATAATCACAAGATTAGAGGCATTAATGTAAAATATTTTTGTATGACGAAAGTGTAAGTACCAAATCAGTTGAAAGCATGGCATTTCATGATGTTGAAAAATGTAAAATTAACAAGAGAAAAAAAAAATACTGTAAAATATTATTGCAAATATGGATTTATATCTAAAGCTATCATCAAAGACTTGATCACTGAAAAATAGATTTTCGGAGTGTATCTCTCACAGAAACGTACAGTTTCCATGGTCATTGTGAATATATATTCGAAAGGACTTTGCAACACAACTGGGCGAAATATCTTTGTGTGTGTGCTGGATACAGTGAGGGTACACTTACAGTGATATTGAATCGGCGTTCCTTATCTGTTTCAACAGTTTACAAGAGTGGCTTTTCTTTCTTGAAGGAGGTTTCTGTGTTCATAATTGTGGTTTCATCAAGTCTTCTGGTTGAATATTTTCCTTTTCTTGTAGCACATTTTCATTTACGACGTTGTAAAAGACCATTTCGATTTTGTCGTCCGGTGTTAAGACTTGAACGTCGTCAGATAAAGTCCATATACGTGTTAGACTAAAACTTTATTCGAATATGTACTGGTTATTGTATCTCGTAATTTTATAACCTTAACGATCACATGACTGTCACGTGATTGCCATGTCCGTGTGCCATTGGTTACCTTTGGAAATTCAAGATGGACGCACATAGTTATTAAACATTCAGGTGTGATGTGTACAGATTTTGAAAAAAATGAAGAAAATTATGAACTTCGCATCTGTTCATAAGGAGGTCTTTAAAAACAGCGTTGCTGGCGACGTTTCTATTCTTAGAGTTTGTAAAGTACATAGTTATTCTATACTAGAGAGAAATCATGATCTATTTAAACGTAGGACGTTGTAGATATCTACCTCATCAACTGAACGGCTTGGATTCTGTGCTATACTGTACTGTACTGTACTGTACTGTACTGTACTGTACTGTACTGTACTGTACTGTTCTTTTCAGTTATGCTCTGCTCTACTCTGCCCGAAGTCACTCTTATTTCAAGACATTTGTTAACAGTCACAATATGTGACATCATGTACAGTCACATCAAATAAGCAAGAGAATTAATAATGTTTACAGAAGTTGATTTTTTTATTTGCTATCATTTGTTTTGAGGAGCCACGGGACATGTACATGTACATATGGCCACGAGCAAAACGTCGGGTGTACTTAACTTAGTCAAATACTTTTATAAGTGTTTTTATCCAGTGCCATTTTGTTCATTTGAATTTATAAAGAGAAGAGCACCATAATGAATATTTACTATGACACCCATATGTTATGAAGTTTTTATTATATATTAATTGACACATGCTTAATATGCCACTTTATACCGAGGACTGTTTATTGAAATACAACTACTATGTTTGACGTTCAAGTAAAATACGATTCATCCACATGAGAACTCATTTGAAATACTCTGACAAATCGTTCACATAACGTTTTCCCAAGTCATAATTATAGATATATTATAGTATTTACATATGTTGTTTAAATTATGGTTGCTAAAAATGACAAGTTGGACAGCAGCAAATCGAGTTTAAATCTCATAGGTGTAAAGTACAGACTATCAACCACGTGATCCCGGCCATTTCTCACGCGATCCATTTCAAAAGTCAGGTACATGAGCCAACGTGGATGTTGAGCTGAATCTATGGAAAGGACACATGAAAAAATAACTTGTTTTTGCACAGTTTGGAAAGATTCATTTACTATTCCTGATTGAATACTATATTTTATATTGTTTGTAATTTGTATTTGGCTAATATTTCTCAGTTTATTATACTATATCCGTCGTACATGTACCGTTGAACAAAGAGTACGCAAAGTAAAACTTGTACAAATGTGTAAGAGTTTACGTTCGGTAATGTTTAAAATGATAATAAAGTATAAACAGAAATGTTTCTTGTCTGACTCAGTCAATTTTTAGCACAACTGAACCGAGGTTCACTAGTGCTATAGACATGGTGAAATGTGTGTGTGTGTGTGTGTGTGTGTGTGTGTGTGCGCGCGCGCGCGTGCGTGCGTGCGTGCGTGCGTGCGACTTAAAGTAAAAAATCGCCAGACCAATTGCCTCGGTATTTGGT
Source organism: Glandiceps talaboti (assembly GCF_964340395.1). Classification (NCBI taxonomy): domain Eukaryota; kingdom Metazoa; phylum Hemichordata; class Enteropneusta; family Spengelidae; genus Glandiceps; species Glandiceps talaboti. The sequence continues at coordinate 24,304,936 of NC_135560.1, read as the reverse complement.
GGGAATATTACTTCAGGTGTGTAGATGGAAAATCGTTCAAATGAAAATGATCGCATCAGAGATGTGCATTTTTGATCAAAAGACCTCCCGTGATTTTTGGTAAAACAATTAAACTCCAAAATTTCTAAACAGATTGGTCTAAAATTTGGTGGGGAATGTTCTTAGGGGTGTGTAGAGTAAAGAATTGTTCATAACTTGATGATCCCATCAGTGATGTGCAAATTAGGTCTAAAAATGTGTCTTTTTGGTCAACAATCTTTAATTCCAAAAGTACTGAGAAAGTAGGACTGGAATTTAATGATAAAGATGAAGCTGCATTCACAACATGATGATCCCATCAGCGATATGCAAATTGGGTCTAAAAATATCAATTTTGGTTAAAAGACTTATACTAGTATCTCAGAAACTACAAATTGAATGGGGCTGATCGTCCAGCCACGATGCGTTGGAGTTACGTTCTACTTTATACTAGTTTGCACATCACTGAGTGTTTGTTTGTTTGTTGTGTGATAATCTCCCAGAAGATAAGGGATAAAGCCAATTAATTGTCGTAGTAACTGGTCTCCCTGGTAATTATGAGATTAGATAAAGGAAAAGAATGGATGAGATGTGTAGGGTCTATGATATAACTCACATGTGTACAATATATAGTTACTTTGGAACAGTAAACGAATGCGTCGTTTCCAATTTACCGTTCCAAATCAAAGGAACTATATTGTACTGACATGTCCTATTGATTCTTGGTACCATGAACAATACATGAATATATTCTCCAACTTACATGGACCTTATACGTCGAAAAACGAGACAAGATGTTCACCGCTTCTAAGTCACTAATACATCCATGTTCTAACAAAGTAAGTGTTCTGATGATCGTTCTTATAAGTTATAGCACTGTAACTACAGCATCCCTGCAAATACACGTGATACACGCCCAGTAACAACGTGCGTTCCAGACTCACAACGACCTTTATATTTTTTATTAACCTTTGCCCGGAGTTTGACCTTGAACGACCTACCCATCAGGCCTTGCGATTGTGTAAACTCCCAACATGATTCTCAAGCTCCTCGGGTTCTTGTTTTTCTGTGGCCTGTGCCTTTTCTACGGCTTCTTAACAGGCATGTCAACATTGTGGACATTAATAAGACATCCTATTCGTTCACTGAAGGTGAAACCGCGGAGAACACCCCCTGTATGTCTTGAAGACGAAAGTTTAGGTAGTCACGCCTACCTGAGGACGAAGGTATGACAGTTTTACTCACACTCACAGTGACTTGTGAACTAATATTCCATCCCAGGATGGTGATATTCTAGTCTAGGAGTATCATAATACAAAATAATGACGTTATTATAGGTATTTACGATATTCAAAAAATACCGTCACCGACTTTCGGATATTATGATAATCTTAGACTAGAATATCACCATCCTGGAATATGGAATATTACTAGTTCACAAGTGACTGTGCGATAAACATACACGTACACAGGCACTTGAATCAATCTATGTGATTTTTTTTTACAAGTACATGTATTCCATGATATTTGGCGTGCAAACATACAATGTGCATTCCAGGTACTGTGTTTAGAACACGCACAAAGCATGCAGAGAAGTCGTTGGTATGTTTGAAAATTTGGCTAAAAAGGCATGATCTTGTGAAGTTTATTTATATATTACATGTAACGTGTAAAACGTCAAAATACAACAAATAAAACATGTATGGTCGCTTTCATTAGGCTAAGTCTGGAGTCAGTTCATTTCTTGGTACAAAATCGTAGATTCACAGATTTTTAGAAAATTTTAATTTAATCAAGCCGAAAGCATAAACTGTTGTACTGAATGTTTGTTACACATTTGTACAAGTTAGTTGGATTGCAATAATGATTTACAATCTGGCTGTTCTCAATACTATTACATTTACTTTTAGTTATTTGCAATGTAAATAAAGAACAGTGTTGTAATGGAGTAAAGTTATTACTTAAAACTGAAACAGAACAGAGAAACCATGAACTGAGTAACATTTAAAACCCCACTTTATAAAACATAATTGCCCAAACACTGACTGTTACATTTGTGGGCTTGTATGACACTGCCACATTACCAGAATTTACCAGATCGACATTAGACATTGCCACATTACCAGAATTTACCAGACTGACATTAGACATGGCCATATTACTAGAATTTACCAGACTGATATTAGACATTGCCACATTACCAGAATTTACCAGACTGACATTAGACATGGCCATATTACTAGAATTTACCAGACTGATATTAGACATGGCCACATTACCAGAATTTACCAGCCTGACATTAGACATTGCCACATTACCAGAATTTACCAGACTGACATTTGACATTGTCACATTACCAGAATTTACCAGACTGACATTTGACATTGTCACATTACCAGAATTTACCAGACCGACATTAGACATTGTCACATTACTAGAATTTACCAGACCGACATTAGACATGGCCACATTACTAGAATTTACCAGACTGACATTAGACATTGTCACATTACTAGAATTTACCAGACTGATATTAGACATTGTCACATTACTAGAATTTACCAGCCTGATATTAGACATTGTCACATTACCAGAATTTACCAGCCTGACATTAGACATGGCCACATTACCAGAATTTACCAGACTGACATTAGACATGGCCACATTACCAAAATTTACCAGACTGACATTAGACATGGCCACATTACTAGAATTTACCAGACTGACATTAGACATTGTCACATTACCAGAATTTACCAGACCGACATTAGACATTGTCACATTACCAGAATTTACCAGACTGACATTAGACATTGTCACATTACTAGAATTTACCAGACTGATATTAGACATTGTCACATTACTAGAATTTACCAGACTGACATTAAACATGGCCACATTACCAGAATTTACCAGACTTACATTAGACATTGTCACATTACTAGAATTTACCAGACTGACATTAGACATGGCCACATTACCAGAATTTACCAGACTGACATTAGACATTGCCACATTACCAGAATTACCAGACTGACATTAGACATGGCCACATTACCAGAATTTACCAGCCTGGCATTAGACATTGCCACATTTCTAGAATTTACCAGACTGACATTAGACATGGCCACATTACCAGAATTTACCAGACTGACATTAGACATTGTCACATTACCAGAATTTACCAGACTGATATTAGACATTGTCACATTACTAGAATTTACCAGACTGATATTAGACATTGTCACATTACTAGAATTTACCACTGATATTAGACATTGTCACATTACTAGAATTTACCAGCCTGACATTAGACATTGCCACATTTCTAGAATTTACCAGACTGACATTAGACATGGCCACATTACCAGAATTTACCAGACTGACATTAGACATTGTCACATTACCAGAATTTACCAGACTGACATTAGACATTGTCACATTACTAGAATTTACCAGACTGATATTAGACATTGTCACATTACTAGAATTTACCACTGATATTAGACATTGTCACATTACCAGAATTTACCAGACTGACATTAGACATGGCCACATTACTAGAATTTACCAGACTGACATTAGACATTGCCACATTACCAGAATTACCAGACTGACATTAGACATGGCCACATTACCAGAATTTACCAGCCTGGCATTAGACATTGCCACATTTCTAGAATTTACCAGACTGACATTAGACATGGCCACATTACCAGAATTTACCAGACTGACATTAGACATTGTCACATTACCAGAATTTACCAGACTGATATTAGACATTGTCACATTACTAGAATTTACCAGACTGATATTAGACATTGTCACATTACTAGAATTTACCACTGATATTAGACATTGTCACATTACTAGAATTTACCAGCCTGACATTAGACATTGCCACATTTCTAGAATTTACCAGACTGACATTAGACATGGCCACATTACCAGAATTTACCAGACTGACATTAGACATTGTCACATTACCAGAATTTACCAGACTGACATTAGACATTGTCACATTACTAGAATTTACCAGACTGATATTAGACATTGTCACATTACTAGAATTTACCACTGATATTAGACATTGTCACATTACCAGAATTTACCAGACTGACATTAGACATGGCCACATTACTAGAATTTACCAGACTGATATTAGACATAGCCACATAACTAGAATTTACCAGCCTGACATTAGACATGGCCACATTACCAGAATTTACCAGCCTGACATTAAACATTGCCACATTACCAGAATTTACCAGACTGACATTAGACATGGCCACATTACCAGAATTTACCAGACTGACATTAGACATTGCCACATTACTAGAATTTACCAGACTTACATTAGAAAATCAACTAATCGCAGTCTAAGCTAGACTGAAAGATCTATTGTTGTTTCTGCTTTAAGTAACTGTACAAGCTTTAACTTAGTCTTTCTTCAGTCAAAGTTTAGACATACTATGTTGATGTACAACCATACATGGATACTAATAGATGTGAGTATTTTCAATATAATTAATAATGTTGGTTCTTATATAGAGCTTTTCCACCCAGTCTAGGTGCTGCAGGACTATATACATTCATGATACACACTGCAGCAATGGCAAGTTAAAACATCGGTTAGTGTAATATTAACTTGAGATGAGGTGTTCATAACACTGCCTCTCAAGTGGGCCATATTTAATGATATATTGTAGTCAATTATTCTAGCCTGGAACCATGCATACACCCCACCCTTTCTTGTTCCTAGTATATAGTAACAGTTGAATTAGCACAATCTGTGACTTATCTCAATTCCAAACCATTGTCCTGGAATTAACAACACCAGCATCAACCCATGTCTAGAGTCTAAGATCAGGCCTCAGTGAAAAGTCTACAAACTTTCAGCTCTAAAAATTGTTTAAATAGTTCATTTTTCTTCACCTTTTTTCAAAACCCAGGATGTCAAAATTCACTATGTTGCCAATGGTGAGAGGAGTAAACCACTTATGCTGTTGTTGCATGGCTTTCCAGAGTTTTGGTATTCCTGGAGACATCAACTCAGAGAATTTAGCAAAGATTACAGGTATATATGGTTACTTTCCTTTAATGATATAATTATATAACATAACTCCTTGTGCAAGTAATATGATGTGCTGAGGGTTGCCTTACTGTTTGTATCATTCTCTGTGGCTATATGTACATGAGTGAAAGTGCAGTAGAAACACTGTAAACATGATGGACGGAGTAAACTGAGTGTCACTCATGTGTTATTGGGATCTGTTATTATTACACATATTTGTCCATAACAACAAAGTTAGTAAAAAATGCAACTCTGCATTGACATGATTTTGTGTACATGGAATAATCATGCTTTCATTTGCATACAAATATATAGTAATGTTTGCGATGGAGAACATGGCTCCAAGAACCAACAGCAGGACAGATAGTTACTTTAGAATGGTAACTTGGAAATGAATTCAAAGTTCTGATCTGTCTTACGGACATACATTAATGCTGAATAATTAAATCATTGCGTGATCAAAGACGGATTGAAATGTCGCATTCATTTACAATTTACCTTTCCAAAGTAACTACATGTACTAGTGTATTGTACTGTCCTAATGTTTTCAGTTTTGCACGATAGTGTGAATAGTATATGCACACATTAAAAGTACTACCCGGTACCTGGTACATCTATGACATCAGTGTAGACAAACAGTAAAACATGAAAACAATATAAATTAATTCTATAGTTGGAATGAAATTTGGGAAGTTTGAGAACTCTTAAACATCAATATATTTGCAAAGCTAAAGAATCTAGATAACAAGAAGTTTGTAATCATTATCTGTCAAGAATTTACTCTTTTTGTCTATTCAAATGTTATTGTATTTGGACGGATTTTAAATGAAATATTTTTGTAATTGGATGATGTTGATTTTTTATTGTAATATTTCTCTTATTAAACATTTTTTATTGTAATATTTCTCTTTTATTAAACATTGCAGAGTTGTTGCCGTGGATATGAGAGGGTATGGAGATTCCGATATACCAAAAGGAATAGCACCATATGCAATGACGTGTCTCACTGGTAGGTCTTTATTCTGGTTAGATGTTGATAAATTATGTTATTTTTATGACCATCAAGTCAACTCACAATACACTCTATCCTGTATCGGTCACTTCTTGATAGTTGTAATATTGGAATAATGAAAAGCTGCTTACTACCAAAAGTTAGGTTGTCATAGGCTATGGTTGTGGATGAGGTTTTTAGTCCTCCAAAGGGGACTGCAAGTATTACAATAGAATCCATCCATACATGCATTCAACCATGTGTGTCCACAATATGTCTTTTCTGTGACATGCAATATCTGATTTCAATCAAGCCTAGCACAAATATGGGACATATGCACATCACTTTGTTTATATACAATTTTGATCTAATGGTGGCCATATTTCAAGTGTGGTCAAAAATCACTGCAAAGTTCAAAAACTGTAATACACAGAACCTTCAATCAAGTGTCTTCTCCCATATAATCAGGTTGAAGCTTTCTTTTAAGTCCTTGACCTTTGACCTTGACATACAGGGTAAATTATCAAAATGAAGCAAGTCATTGCATATCACAGACACTTTGTAGTATTTATTGGTTTCCACCCATGCCACCATTGTCACCTAGAAGTAAAGTGTTGAAAAGTGGAACTCTTAAATATTACTGATGGTATTGTTTTCTATACAGGTGATGTTCGTGATATGATCCCAGCTCTTGGATACAGTTCATGTGTGCTGGTGGCTCATGATTGGGGAGCTGCTGTAGCATGGCGTTTTGCCATGGACTATCCTGATCTAGTCGACAAATTGGTCATTATGAATGGGCCTCATCCAGATAGATTCCGGAAGGTTATATCGAGCAGTCTAAAACAGTTCCTTATGTCTTGGTAGGTCGCACACTTTGTAGGAATTAATTACCTGCATGTATTCTGGAACAGCTTAACTTGGAAAGGCCAGTCAGGTTTATTTCTGACTTAAGTACACTTGTATTGATTACTGAAGGTCACCATTCAATGTGAATGTGAATGTGAATGTGAATGTGAATGTGAATGTGAATGTGAATGTGAATGTGAATGTGAATATGTTGATGGCTTCACAGTCATGACTTGGGGGGGGGGGGGGCATGTAAACTGACCTTGACAAATACAAAGTATGACTCAGGGTCACAGGGTCATGTCAACTATGACCCTGACAAATATAAAGTTTGACACAGTGTAGTGTAAACTTATCTGCCTGAGGCTAGTACAGGGCATTCTTACCAACCAGAGCTGATATTGCTGTGACACTGCAAAATATTCTCTTTGATGGTGCTGTAAAAGAGGCTGTGGTTTATGATGATGATACAGGGTCTTATTTTCAATCAGAATGAGACAAATCAATTACTCCACCTGTGAATGAAAATATAACCTGAATGGTAGTTAGAAATTAAATCACTTTTATGCCATCCTTTCATCTCGATCTTCATATTTTTCTTTTGCCAACTAGGTATATGTTCTTATTCCAACTACCATTCCTACCAGAGATTGTTTTCAAGTTAAATGACTACAGTTGGATCAAGGGTGCATTTTGTGGCAAAGAAATGGGTATGCGAAATCCAGAGGCAATGACAGAAGAGGATATTGAAGCATTCAAATATAATATTCAAAGAGAAGGTATTTCTATATGTCAATTTTCTGCAAACTATTGTCGATATGAAATTCTAATGTCATTTTTTACTTTGAATTGTGACTTTGCAAACTGATACCAGTCAGTGGAGAAGTTTGACTAAAGTTGAACAGGAAAGCATGTAATACATTATCACAGTAAAAGTCAACAAACTTTGAAAACTCTTTACATGTCATGATTACTAGTAAAACTGGTGTGGTTCTGTATAAATAGAAATTTGGTGTCACAGTGTCTGTAAATGTGTGGCCAAAATAACATGGAATAACTCCCTGTCACAAGAAAGACAAAAAGGTTGTTGGAATTCATTCACAACTTGTTCCTTGGTTATAAAATTATTCTTTCTATTGGATGCAATTCAGGGGCATCAACCGCTATGGTGAACTACTATAGAGCAGCTGTCAGATATCCTCCTGCAGGGAAACCAAAGAGTCCAATCATCACTTCACCAACCTTGTTGATCTGGGGAGCAGAAGACAAAGCACTTGATATTTCACTGACTGAAGGACTGGAGAAATATGTCAGTGATATCACTGTAAAACTAGTACCCAATGCCAGTCACTGGGTACAACAGGACCGCCCTGATGAAACTAATAGGTTAATGAGAGAGTTTCTGACAGGAGAGTAGACTCTCACCCAGTCACTGGGTGTAACAGGAACCCCCTTGTGAAACTAATCTATTATTAAATGAGGGGGTTCTTGACAGGAGAGTAGACTCTCACCCAGTCACTGGGTGTAACAGGAACCCCCTGGTGAAACTAATCTATTATTAAACGAGGGGGTTCTTGACAGGAGAGTAGACTCTCACCCAGTAACTGGGTACAACAGGAACCCCCTGGTGAAACTAATCTATTATTAAACGAGGGGTTCTTGACAGGAGAGTAGACTCTCACCCAGTAAATGGGTACAACAGGAACAACCTGGTGAAACTAATCTATTATTAGATGAGGGGGTTCTTGAGGGTAGATGAGGCTTTTAGATCAATCTTTTCAAGTTCAAAGTGGTCACTGACAAAAATTAAGGTAAAACGTGTTTAAATTATCAATAGATGAATTGCTTTAAATTTGTTCATGATTTCTTAAAATGGATTTGGTGCTTTTTACTCTCTCGCTCTTTTTTTTAAACTTGCAATTGGACTTGAGTGAGAAACTGGTCCATGTGAAAAAATAGCTTACCATGATTGAATACAGTATATACTCACAGCAGTTGTAATGACCAAAAACAGATCAATGTGATTAGAAGTAGAAGACAGTAAGTTTGTTTGAATGATCATCTTGACATTATTTTACATGTATAGTTGTCATATGAATTCTTGTAAACTAATTGTGAGTTGGTGATGTAACATCAGCCTGTTGTCGCTGTTCATTGTACAGTGTTATATGAATTCTTGTAAACTAATTGTGAGTTGGTGATGTAACATCAGCCTGTTGTCGCTGTTCATTGTACAGTGTTATATGAATTCTTGTAAACTAATTGTGAGTTGGTGATGTAACATCAGCCTGTTGTCGCTGTTCATTGTACAGTGTTATATGAATTCTTGTAAACTAATTGTGAGTTGGTGATGTAACATCAGCCTGTTGTCTCTGTTCAGTGTTCAGTGTTATATGAGTTGTTTTGTGTTACATGTATGATTATTTTGTGTTACATGTATGATTATTTTGTGTTACATTTAGGATTATTTTGTGGCATGTTCTTTGATTTGTTACTGAAGATATTCTGTAAATGTAATAAAACTGGGTAATGATGTAATCAAATTTCAAGAAACGATACATAGTAAAAAATTATGGACAACAAGAAAAATATTGGCCCACCTTCTATAGTGTTCTTATTGTCAGGATAAGACACACTTTGTTACTTTTAGTCCTGTTCAGAATATAACAGTATACAAAAGTAGAAACACAATTTGTTATTGTAGGAGAAACATTGCCGAGAATCTTAAGCACACATCATATTGCAAGGAAAATATTTACCAATCAGAAGTACTAAGAGATGAAGAGATAGATTAAAATTTTTTACTGCCACATATTTTTGTAATTCGAAAGATTTATTTTTGTCCAGAATAGTGGCCATTTTGATTCAAAAACATGTATTTTATTTTTGTCCAGAATAGTGGCCATTTTGATTCAAAACATGTATTTTGAAAGATATAGTACTGATATTATGTACTTGCTGTGAAATTGTCAAAATAAATATCAGATTTAATGTAGGAGCCTCTGTACATATTATATTATGTACTAAGTGAACATAGTGTTTTTATGTTATCTGTATATTAAAAGAAATTGCATATTTTCAAGATAGTTGAGAAGCCAGCCATCAAATACAGATAAAATTGTGTGCAATTTCATATTATGGGAATTTTGCAGTCATATAATTTTAGATAGTTGTATATGTTTTCAGTATTCTTTGAATCTAGAACCTTGGCCCATACCATATGTGGTTATTATATTGTTTGAACCTTGGCCCATACCATATGTGGTTATGATATCGCTTGGACCTTGACCCATACCATATATGGCTATTATTTTGTTTTAACCTTGATCTGTACCATATATGGTTATATTATTGGAACCTTGCCCAATACCATATATGGTCGTTACATTGTTTGAACCCCTGACCCATACCATATATGGCCATTATATTTTTTGAATCTTGACCCATACTGTATTTTATTATATTGCTTCAACCTTGACCCATTCCATATATGGTCACACTATTTGAACCTTGACCCATACCATATATGGTTATTTTATTACTTAAACCTTGACCCATACCGTATATGGTTATTGTATCACTTGAACCTTGACCTATACCATATATGGTCACTACAATGTTTGAAGCTTTACCTATACCATATATGGTTATTATATTGTTTATATTGTGCCAAATTCCAGCAGCCTTTTGGTAAACTGCTGTAAATATAATGCTACACAATGTACATTTGATTGTGTAAGTTAAATGATATTGTTAGAGTGTGATAGAAATTTACAATTTGATTTACAGTGTGATATAAATTTACAAATTCTTTTGATTGATTGATTGATTGATTGATTGATTGATTGATTGATTGATTGATTGATTGATTGAAATATAAATATACCTTAAAGCAGAAAGAGAGGGTATTTCAATTCTGATGAAGTGTGATGTATTTTCCAATCTTTACATGTACCAAGTTTGCCAACATTTCATTTTGTTAGAGTCTGATAACCACTGAGAAAATAAAAAAAAAGAAGAAAAAAGATAACCACTGAGTACAGTAATGTCCCACCTCCAACCCCAATCAGAGACTCTGTTGGGTCTTTGTATTTCATTGGTCAGTACATCCCATAATTATTGATGTAAGCCAATCATGAGTGTGTATGTATATTCATTGAAGACAGCATATTTTGTATACTAGTATACTATATGCCCACTCAGTGGTTAATGTACAACTGTACAGCTGTACAGTTATGTTTATGAATCCTCTGTTCCATTCATTCATACATTTGTGTTTCCATGAATCTGACCATTATCGTCAACTCTTGATGTTACCAAGCCAATCTAGAAATTTGGCAAGAAGGATGCAATATCATAGAAGTGATAAATATGTAAACTCAAGTAAATTCATAATGTTGTACATTGCTTGCAATGTGTCGTCCTCTGAGGAATACCACAGTACAGTGTATTGAATAAACATTATGTATATGAATAGAGAGTTGGATTTTGGCCCCACTTTGAAGTTTAATGTGTGAACTTTGTGAAACATCCTTTGTAACTATACAGATTTACATGTATGAGCTGTATGTGATGCAGGTGAATGTCTAACTCTATTTACAGTATGGCTTTTGTATTCACATGCACACAGTAATACGTTAGTTTTGTCACAGTCCCTTTAGTGATAGGTGCTGCTAGAGAGACTGTGACTGTGCTAAGAATTGAAATCTTCAATTCATTTTACTTGTGCTTTGGATCAAAGGTTAAATTCTGAGCTATTGTAACTTGTAAGATGTATGTTGAAATAAAGATGAAGAATTAGCAACATTTTGATGTCTTAATTTCTTTACATGACAACCATAATGTCATTTAGTGATCATTCTTATTTCACCTCCAGATTATGCAACTAGTGAGAATTGTCTTGATATGTTTTTCTGTGCAAATTAAAATCTAAAATACCCAATATTTTACATGAATTGGTGTGATTTAAACACACTATGAGCACATCATAGTGACAGTTTTATCGTAAAGTAGTAAGTAACTTCGTTATTTCAAAATTTATTATTACTAAGTGAATTTAATAAGTCCAGGTCATAACATTGTAGTTGCAGAAAAAAACCTTACCGTGTATTTTATTGACCCTATGGGAGGGTCCATATTCTGTTGCTAGTACAGAGAAATAAAAAAAACAAGCGAATCGACGCAAAGTTTATTGAGGGCGCTGTCGCGAACAGCTGATTTTCAACTCTGATTTTCAAGAACAAGTCCACCATGGCTGCTTCTTTGAAACAAGTCAAAACAACGCTTCGTCGTGAACTGAAAAAGCGGCTAGCCAGCATGACTGAAACCGAGCGGACGAAGCAATCACATTTTATAATGCAGAGGGTAAGACAGTTGCACAGCAGTAAATCTGACTCTTGATTGTCGTGTATGATGTAGTCGACTGATCGAACTCTGTACTTCCACATGTGATCGATGTAAAACATAGTTTGCAGCCCCGCCCCTTTCAGGTCTCCAACATGGGCTCCAACGCTGCACACCATCAGTCCCTCTATCTGATTGTACATGTGATTGAGGTACTTTGTGACAACATAGAACGTGTGCAAAGTTTGTAGTACTCATTCAACACAAGTTACAATGAATTGATGACACTCGTGACTCCACTTCACATTTAGACTGCATTCACAAACCACATGGGGGGGGGGGGGTCCTTGAATTGTGAACATGGGAGGGGATGGGGGTGGGTAAGTACCTCTACCTTAAAAGACATTGCGACCAAAAAAAGTTTCAAGTGAATTTATATTTTATAATCGATCATTGATGTGTGCATTTGTTTCTCACATTTAGTTGATAGAACATCCAGAGTACAAAAGAAGTCAACGTGTGAGTGTGTATCTCTCCATGCCAGAAGAAGTTAATACCATGGGTATCCTACAACATATCTTTGAATCAAACAAAGCTTGCTTTATCCCACAATACATCGGTGATAAAATGAAAATGTTAAGGTTACAATCAATGGATGACTATGATTCTTTACCCAAGACAAAATGGAACATAAAACAACCAACAGAGGATGAAGACAGGGAGGATGCACTATCAACAGGTTATTATTACAGTCTTAGAGTATATTCATCTATACAAACCTTTCCATGGTGGAACTGTTATAAGCATTTTTTGCCTGCATGCCACTGTCTCTGTCTTTCCTGTATATCTACTGGGGTAGTACATATCTCACATAGCAATGTAGAATCTGTCTAATTTATGTGTTGTGTTGTTTTGCCCTAAATGGTGAGTGCTAGCTGGCATGCCATTTTTTACAGTAAGCTATCTTAGTTGTCTACACTTACAACATATAGAGGTGTATACTAGAGATAATACCAACCTCTGTATGAGTCCTGGAGCTCAGCCCACCCCTCAGTACTAGTGCTTCCCTCTGTTAAGCCCTCTATATAAGTCCTCCCCTCTATATTAGCCCATGCACCCCTATGTATAAACAATCCCTTCCTTGTACAAGTCCTCTGAGCAAGTCCTTATCTCTATATCAACCTTCCCCTGTATGAGCCCCTCTACATAATCTCAACAAGCCCTTCCTTATAAAAAAACTATTGCATTCATCTGCACACCACCGTATTATGTTGGTCCTTTCCTTCTTATACACACTAATACTGTTAGTAGTAGAAGCTTGCCTTCTCTTAAAACACACAGTTGTAATTGTTGCAGAGAAAACCAATCTCTGTGTAAGCCTGACCCTCTATATAAGTCCTCCTCATAGCTTGGAGGGTTACCATGGTTATTGCTAATCTGCCTCTTTATTTAATTGTGTACCATCTAACAACTTTGCAGCCCTTTATTTCTTATGGTGTTTACATGTAAGAGATAAGAATATTGTATCTATGATGTTCCCTGGTTGTCTTTATTTCAAAGAATGTGTATGGTTATTGATAACAATTAAATCACATCTTGTGTGTTTTTTTGAAGGAGGTCTAGATCTCATCATAGTTCCAGGACTGGGATTCACCAAAGATGGTGATAGACTTGGGCGTGGTAAGGGTTACTATGACAACTACCAGAGACAATGTACAGAGTCTCCATTAGGCAAGCCATATACTATAGCTCTGGCATACAAAGAACAAATCTGTGATGAGATTCCAGTGTCAGAATTTGATGTCACAATTGACCATGTTCTCATTGGAAATGGAGATTGAAGATACTGCTGTATTTCATTGAAATGTGCCATTGTTGTATCTCATTGAAATGTGCTATTGCTGTATGTAGAGTTGAAGTGTATTCATATTCCGACAACATTACATATAGCGGTCTTTGAGACCAGAAATTTATCAATCATACTATGTGTAAATGCTAATTGAGAATCTTAATGTTGCTACTATGCAAGGTATGAGAATATGGTCAAAATAAATGAAAAAGTAGTTACTGGTATAACTTTCAATTTTATACAAAAAATAACCCTAAAATTGCTCAGTTACAGACTGGCTTTCCAAACCAGTACACACACAAGTATTTTACAAAATATAAATGACAACTTCACTTTCATCAGCGTAATCATTGCAAACATTCTTCAAATTATTCAGAGAATGAACGTAACTTTTTAATCATTTTCAAATGACGTACTTTATAGAGATGACAGTAGAGAGTTCTACCTATAGCAATTACTGGATGAGTAAAGTGGTTCACATCACTACATTGACATGAAACTAAAGATAGCAAGATAGAATTGTTGATACTGCCAAATGAATGCCACATTGTATCAAACAGTAGTAACCATGGTAACTTTGATATAGTTGATATAATTAGAAAGAGTGACATCCTCAGGACGTGCCTTGCAGACAAATTTCCCGATAACCAAAGTTGTTCAATTCTCTCCAAATTCTGCCAAATAAAAGCTTGTTCCTGGTCATTTTGAAATAACAAAAGAAATTTGGGGTTTCACCGTCTTGTTTTCAAGGAATTTTCCCAAAGAATTAAGGTGGCAATAATGGATTCTAAAATGACCAAATTTTGAAATCATTTTGACCTCTGTTTCAGAAATGTGTTGCACCTCAACCCAATATTTTTGATATTGATAGGTTGGAATTTTCTTGAACAAATCACCAATGAAAGATAGAAGAGTTTATTTCTGAGGTACATTCATAAAATAAAAAAGAATGAAAATAAGAACAGTTATTACACAACGATGACAAGACAACAAATGTAAGGGGCATCTGTTTACACCCTGGTTTACACATTTCATTACAAATCAGGTGATGTACCTGATATGGAAATAGTCAACGATTTTGATATTGTCAGAGATGGATTGTGATAAAAATCAGGAGAGAACAATGGTTTCCATAGAGTAATGAGAACAGAGAATATAGATGCAGAAATGCAAATCAACACACACACAATATCACCTGCTTCAAAACAAAAAGCAATAATAAAATAATAATAAAATACTAGACACACTGAATAGATTTATTATTATTTTAATAAATTGATATCCAAGACCTATGTCATATAATCATATCATGTGAATTATCAAACTGAGCTTGTGTGCAATATCGCTATCTTTGCATTGTAGGATCATTTTTGGTCCAGTCAATCTATGTCATACAGGTCAAAGGTCAACAAACAGTATGTCATAGAGGTCAAAGGTCAACAAACAGTAAAGCAATCCTCGGTTGGACACAACCATGCATTCTTGGAACAAAACATTCCATGTGTACAATATTATGTCTCTACACAGAATAAAACAAATTTCGTGCTCTTGCTTTTAATAGTGATAAAAATGTCTATCCATACTTGTTCACCAAACCCTGTAAAAACAACCAGTATTCTTATTATAATATCATTATTATTATTAATATTACAAATGTATTATTAAATTTGTTAAAAGCGCACAAGACTATGTCTCTCAATAGAGAGGATTGAATACAAAAGGTATCAAACAATAAATGAATAAAATAAATCAAATTTCTTTGTAGCGGTAATGAGTCATGCAGCAGTGTTCTGTACAGATTGTATCTTTTGAATTTACGGTAGTTGTTAATTCCGTATAGCACAGTATTGCAATAATCTAGTCGTGATGTGACAAACACGTGCATTAACTTCTCCGTTGTTGGAATGTCGATAAAGCAATGGATTTTGCCAAACCTGTATAATGCAAAGTACAATGTATGCTGATTTGCAGATGTTATTTACTTGACTTGTCATGAAAACATCCGAATCCAATATGACACCAAGAGTTTTGCTGATATAGTTGGACAAATTTCTGATGATCCGATTTTGAGACTGTCCAGTTTAACTTTATCTTTTTAAAGCCATGAAGAAAACTGTATAATCTCAGTCTTATCATAGGTATACATATCATGTGTGTATATTTATTTTTCATAAAACTCTAAAATAACAAATTGGAATAATCATATTGAGTGATAAATTGACAATATACCAAGAACCTATTAATTTATGAAATTGATTTTTTTTTTTAAAAACGACCTATATATTGTATATAGTGATTGTGTTACAACTGGTCAAACCATACAGATTATTATAAAGAAGAACAAAAGTGAGGCTGATTTCATCTTGGCTGTATTTCTGATGCTTAGGATTAGTGAGCCACACAAACCCCATTTTCTTCTACCCTGCTACGTGCAATATATCTCTGTGAAACAGAGCTATAAAATTTGAGAAATCTTGCTCAAAGGAGCTCTTTATTACAATGGGGTGAGGCATCATGGGTAAGTAAATAATATTGGGAGTTTCACAACTCTTGAAACCTTGCTTAATCAATTAAGGTCAGCAGTGGAGCCTTATCATTTCTTAGCCATGATGCTTCACCACACTCTACAGCAGGCCTCATCTAAGCCAGATTTGACAAATTTTGTAACTCTGTTTTAGAGAGGTTGTATGCTGCAGGGTTGTTGAAAATGACTTCTTGTAAATGCTGCCTCAATTTTGTTCCCCTGTAAAGAATCACAAATAGAATCCTGATAGATGTAACATGATATGAGTCTGTTACAATACGTCTATTTTGTGTAATTCAGTCATTGGTGTCAATTTAACAAAGAATAATTCAATTAAAACTGAGACAAAACTTGTGATAACTGTTAAATATCCCATGCTGTGTACAATACAATGATTAAGAATGGATTTCAATAATTTATATCTGATATTGTCATTTGGAATAATTAGTACAAATACACAACAAGAGCTTTGATTAAAATATTCAACAAATATCACTAATTAAAATCTATCAATGATAAAAAGAAAAAACTATGTGGATTTGGGTTTTACAAAATTCTCGATATACACCTCAATACAATAATTTTCAAGTAAACTTTGGAGTTTTATAGTACTGAATGTATTGAGGTATTCAGATGACAGGAAGTTTACAAAAATAGTTTTAGTATCAAAATTAGTCAAATTCAAGTGGAATGGATACTTGCACCCAAAACCAGAGTTAGAAATAGATTGGATATTCTAGCAAAATGCTAGTAACACATTATGCTAATAGTACATTGTGATATATTTTACTTCAAGACATAAATTGTGACAATATAGCTTGACATCCCATGATAGCACTGTCTATGAATCTGTAACTCTGTTCAATGAATGTATATACTAGTAAATCTGGTCTCAGAATCAGATAGATATTCTCATATTCAGTCTCATTTCGAAAAATCACAATGACACCAAACAAGAGCTGTCAAACAAGAAATAATACAGTTGAGGCTAGAGGAAATGTTATCCCTTCACACCCACTTGACTGAAGAGGGGGGAGACTAGCCTCATATTGTTCTCCAATGTGAATCTGGGTCTGAATCTGAGACCAGATTTATACACGTACTCCATTCATTACAACCCATAACACCAAAGTAAAGCGTTCTGTGTGTACCACAATTGTTTATAGCTATTAACAAGTATAACACATAGAGAAAGTGTTTTACTTCAGTGTTACTCGTCATATTTAGGTAGGAGTCACAGATTCCAAATCTTGTACGCATCGCATTAACTACTACTATGATATTGCTATTATAATCATAACTACAGTAATGTGTTCTACAAATTCTACTTCAAATGCAGCACAGCAAAAATTTATTAAGTAAGTATATTGCAGAACTTTTATCATATATTAAAATATAGCATCAAATATAAACATCAAGATTTACAGCTGACATATTATTTTAGCGCCAAGGAAATTCTCTATTGCAAAATGAGTAAATAATTTTGACAAGAAAACTATGGAAGCAACATTTTGGTTAAATATCTGCAGCTAAGTACAAAACAAATAAATAAATCTCAAAAATGTAAACATGTCAATCAAATAATGTCATGAGACTTTTAAAAAAATAGAAGTTAACCCAATATCACCTATGGCCAATTGTACCCATCCCAACACAATGTGAAGTATGTATTTAATGTGTTCTGGAAACCAAAGCTATATGAAATACAATTTTGGATGTTGGAGTTATTAATTGCTTACAAGAGTGTTCAAAGCCCATTTATTATCGATGAAGCTATTGTGGATTTTGGTTGTGAACTACATGATATACTAGTATCACAGTGTTACATATTATTGTTTGTATGAGTAGCATCATATTATCACATATAAAGATGACATACTGAAGAATGAATATACTGTTATATATCACAAGTCTATTTATCATATAGCCCGGTATATTAATTCCTATTTGTATGTGTGAGCTAGCAGTCCACTTCTACATGTGTACATGTCCATATGGTGTCGTATTTGTATGTGTGAGCTAGCAGTCCACTTCTACATGTATACATGTCCATATGGTGTCATATTTGTATGTGTGAGCTAGCAGTCCACTTCTACATGTGTACATGTCCATATGGTGTCATATTTGTATGTGTGAGCTAGCAGTCCACTTCTACATGTATACATGTCCATATGGTGTCATATTTGTATGTGTGAGCTAGCAGTCCACTTCTACATGTGTACATGTCCATATGGTGTCGTATTTGTATGTGTGAGCTAGCAGTCCACTTCTACATGTATACATGTCCATATGGTGTCGTATTTGTATGTGTGAGCTAGCAGTCTACTTCTACATGTATACATGTCCATATGGTGTTCATCTAAAATACATGGATATAAGCAAGCTTTAAAGATTGACAACAGCTGCAATATGGTCATCATATTGTAATCACAATAGGATCCTGAGTACCAAAAAAATCTGATTCGATTCATATTCTCTGTCGGGTGACCCAGCACTGCATTTGTACAAATCCGCTGTAGTGTTTAATCTCCTACAATTCCTCGGTTTCAAATATAGTTGAAAAATGTAAATAATTTTTATCTCAAAACAGTCGGTTCATATAATTGTATCAAAAACATTTTCATTTTTTCCCATTTTTGCACATTCAGACTACCGGTATCAAGCTAGTTCTTACTTGAAATGAAGTGGGTTGAGATCACAGACACTTGCGACCTGAGATATGTCAAAATTGTATGAAACTATTGGTATTATACATGTATGTGAAGACTTTATACACATATGTGAGAGAGAGATAAAATAAATGTTTTTTTGGGATTGTTTAATAAACTGGCAAGGGGAAGTATAGGTGAATTACCCAGTCCCATATACCTATATTATTGTATACCTCTTGTACTCACATTTGGCCATATATGTCAGTTTGAGATATATCAGGTCACAAGTGTCAGTGGATGCAATTTGGAGTTATGAACTTCAAATCGATTTATGCAATAATAGTATGATTTTTCCATTACAGTATATGGTTTTCTCATACTTAGATTGATATATATATATATTTCGAGTATAAATTCTTTACAAGAAAGATTAATATATTCAAATACTAGTACTTTGGGCAACAGCCACGTAAGAGTCATGAAAATTGATGAACAACACATGTACCTAACATCAGACTGCTGTCTTTATGTTCTTTAACATTTATCACTATATAATTTTATATATGTAAAACAATGTTTATATTAATATGACAACCCCTCCCCATGATTTCCACCCCTCCCCATAATTTCCACCCCTCCCCATGATTTCCACCCCTTGAAGTCATTATACCTCAGAGTCAACAACAAACATACAAACTGACCAAGTGTGTAATCATCACGTGATGTTGTGATACTTTAGGTATAGTTTTCTCTCAAGTTCCTATTTTGTTTGTGGAAGTTGTAACAAGGTACAAGTGTCTCAGAATTCACTGTCGTAAAAGGGTAGAAGCGTATCACGACTCGTTTTCTCTTGTGAGGAAGTAAAGAACTAAGACTAGAGCCAACGCGAGGATTAGGATTACTAGGATTAATAACATAATTAATCTCCATCTCCTGGCTCTGTTTGGTGGAGTACTGTTATCATCCATTCCATCTTTCTCACCATTATGATATCCGTTGGACTTTTCGAAGTTTGGATATTTTGAACTCTGTGAATTAAAAGCAAGGCCACGACGTTATATAGTTACAATCATAACACTGATATGTAAGAATGATGCATGGATATCGACATAGTTAGTAAAGCAAGACAAGGACTGTGGCTTGATCTATGCCATGTAGAATTTTGGTCTTCTGGACGATTACATTTAGGTGAGGGGGTATACTAACTAACAAGAATAATTCACAGCATTAATAACAGTCCAAGATACTCTTTTTTTGCGTTTGATCACGTATGTTTCAATTTGATCGGATTTATTCATGATATACTTACCCTCTTAATTCTTGATGGCATCACCCTGCCCTGTGTTTTCTGTCAAAGAAAAGGGAAAACATACGATGTATGTGTTACAGAGTACTGAATTTATGATGTATGTCAGTTATTTCAAACATATTTGAAGAGAGGCCACAAGGGTTCAATTTTGTGTGTGAATGCACAGATAACTCTGTAGTGAATGGCACGAAACAGGTATTGATTTTGAATAGTACAAACGCACAGCGTCAAGCAGGATCGAGATCAGCTGGTATTTTATCCTTATTTGGGCAGAAAAAAACACAGTTTAATAATACCATTAAGAGTTGTGGTGATTAGTACTCACGAATTTTATTTTTCGACGAATTCTTGACAAAAGATTGACATAAAATACAGACGTTATAGCGTTATAAACTGAAATCGTTAGATTCTTACTAATTGTACTGGATTGTCCTGTCTTCCCACGGCGTTTCCATTGGATTCATTCGGTATCTCAGTACTTTTCCCGTACATAAAATTCCTTCCATATGCTATTTTGGTTTCTCCTTCATCAGGGTCATCCCTTGTGTAACTATGTCTGTGTGACTTGTCGCCGCTGGATCGCCGTGATCTCTTTGAAGAACTTGCGGCTTTTGCGTCTGTTTCTGACACTTCGATGACTCCAACACCTCCTTGGTCATAAAGTGGGTTCATTTTCAAAGTATTTTTGACTTCTCGTGGGGCTATACCGAAAACAGCGTTCATTTGTGCATCCTTAGCTTCATATTCATCAACTTTTTTCAACTTCATACGCTGTTGACGAACAAAGAAGAAGATTTAACGTACTTAATAAAAACCAATAACAATCTTTAACGCACGGATAAAATGTTGATTTTCAAGGTAAGAAAAAGTGAATGTTTAGTATCGTGATATTTTGGGGAAACCTGCACACCACTAGTGTTTTCCGATAGTGAGAAAATAACCGGAAATAACAACAACAACAACAACAACAACAGCAGCAGCAACAGGGGCAGCAGCAACAACAACAAAAGATCGTAAATACAAGTTTAGTGACAACGACTATACATCTGAAAAAGTGGGTTGAAATCGTTTGATTGACTCATTTGATAAATTTAATATAAACTCAGACCACCAGTTTGTGTATCTCAGTTGGTGGTCTGATATATAAAGCGAGGGCCCCAGAACTAGACGAATAATTAAACTTACGAACTAACCAAACATTAGAAATGAAGAATATGGCAAATGAAATAGCTAATATGTACACAGATTTACGTTTGGAATCATATTTATATCAGTGGCGTTAACAAGGTATTGCCATGACTACTAATGTTATCGTTTTAGCCTGATTGTTGTCGATGTGTGTTACTATAGCCTGATTTGTTGTCAATATCGATGTCACTGTGTTTTACTATAGCCTGATTTGTTGTCACTGTGTTTTACTATAGCCTGGTTGTTGTCACTGTGTTTTACTATAGCCTGATTGCTGTCGCTGTGTTTTACTATAATTCCAGATAATCATTTATAGTTGAGTCAAATATTTGAATGTCTAAAGATATAAACATTTATAAGCAATGTACTAACTAGTAATGAATTTTCGAACTATAACCTATGTTTATATTTCTGAACCCAGCCAATGAATTAATAATGTTGACAGTTCAGAAGCTAGTTAGAACCCTTTAAAAGCCCTGTATTTGAAGTGTTTGATGACAAACAGTTCCTATTGTCAAATGTTTTAGTTTTGGATTTTGTAAAACAGGCTGCATGGCAATCTGTTCCTCTATTCTACATATCAACCAGGAATAGCATGAAGATAGCCTTAGAACCATCACTATGACAACAAGTTAGTTTTTATAAAAATCTATAAGTGATTTTAAAGAAGTTGTGTTGGGGGAATATTTTGAACGCTAAATTGTTACCTTGAATTATGATTATTTCCTGACAAACGAATTGGTTGAAAGTGAATTATGAAATGGATACCATAAAACCACACTGTTATGTTTGCATAATTTAGAATGACCATTGTGACATTCGAATTGGGCATCAGGCCAGGTGATTGAAGTCATGGCAACATGTTGTCACACGATTGGTACACATACATGACGACCATACTCAGCTAGTATCACATTATAACCATAATGCAATCTGGCAGTACAACAACCGTGACATCATGTTCATTTCGGACGAGTAGGAAAAAGGTTGACAAATAAATTTATAACAGTTAATCAAGGAAAAGGGAACCACTAAGGACGTGTTCGTACATGATAAACCAACACAGTGTATATACCCACTGACATGATGAATAATGGAGTGCCAAACACAGCAGTCGATTAGATGGCCAAATATATAAGCTGCAACAGGTGGTTGAAATTACCCGTACATGTCATTGATACAATTGCCCTCGACTGTTGCTATATCATACCGCCAACACTTTTAATGACGACATCGTAATAGATTATTCATATAAATGCTAAAATTAATTTGACTGGTGTGACATACAACCATTATAATGTCGAAGACAAGCGGTATTAATTGTTCACCGATTTTCACGTCCACTTCTGGTATACAGCATCGTGGCAACCAAAACACAGATGACTTCCAATAAATCCAGTCAGTCACCGTCCACCGTTAATTAGTTCTAGCTTGTTCCTATATATGTCAGTTTCCACATTATAATTTTGATAAAAATTCTATCCATGATCCCAACACATCAAAAACTACAATTTTTTATTTTTTTTTGTTATCAATAAGAATTAGATACGGACTTTATTCCAAACATTGATGACACATTCGTAGCATATACTTTTCACTTTTCTAGACACGAAATGGATTCCAGTTCAATGTACTGGTATTATGATGATAAACCGTTAGATTCTTATAGTATAAAAACTAATTAGTATACTGCGCCATCGAAACCAAAGTAGCTTCGAAAATTCGAATTTTGTATCACGAATCGTGTACTCATATCGCCGCGATGTATTGATATCAATAACCAGAATATCTCAACTTTCACAAAAATTGACCCATTTAAGTGGACTCGTTTGACACGTAGCTACTTATCTCTGGACTACAGGATTCGTTGCACAACTACAAAAAACACAATAATTGTAGTGTATTGGACATTACAGTCTTCAGATTTCAACAACATAAATGCCAAAACTTTTCACCATTTAGGGATGCATTATATTGTACTTTGACAACTAGCAACTTAATGGGAGATGAGTCGCATCAATGCAGGACTTTGAGATGAAGTGCCTTTTTGTTAGTTATCGGATGCGTGGGCTTGTCAAAATGGCCAAAATTTCAGCAGAACATTGGCGAGAATCATGAGCAAGATGGTTCAAGGACCGCATATGATAATAGTATGGTTTCTACACCTACGACATAATACACTCGGCGTGGCAATGTATGCTATTGTAAACTCAACCAATCAGTAGCGATGGGTCGAGCTTGTCTTTTACTAAAAGGTCATCCGAGATCACATTCCCGAAATTTGATGACGATCATTATACGTCTAGCTATTGAACAGTTTTTATAACGAACTATTTTGGAGACATGCACGCCTGATAGTTACTAAATTAATGGTGTTAGACATATATATAATTCCACATACTACATGCACTGTTCTATCGTAACCATAGAAACCACAAGACATACCATCACCTTTCCAGCATGGTCGAATTAAGAGTTTGAATCAGTTGTCTAGGACGACATTCAACATATATCGTCACATTTGCCACTATTGAATTGTGTTTGTTGACTATTTTACGTCAAGCTAGCTTTGGCGTGGTACTTTAGCTACTTGTTCATTATGAGGGTCGAAGTTTCAAATCACATTCACATTACTCGGGTATACAACCAGCCACATACGAGCACATATCATTTTTCTCCCTTTTCAACCTATCAGTATCCCTACCCGCACTACACCATATCCTATATATATCAATATTGTGTCCCTTTGGATGTTACCGAAAATCATAAAGGGTAGATGAAGAACCAGACACTTTCAAACTTTTATAGATCCTCATAACTTTACATACAGTAGCATTTAAAATTCGTTTACAAAGAGAATTTAACCCCCTCCCCTCAGGCTCTGCTGATGTTGTCATGATGTGTTTTCTCGAAAGAATATATAGATAACATCACAGAAGCATGACAGCATTTGTCAACCACTTGGAAAGGTACGTTCAGGTCATAGTTATTAGGCTTGTCAGGTGTGTGTCCAATAATTAAGTGACCCGGTCTTTGTATTGCTGGCCGCTTTTCTGATTGCTGAGGTCAAAGGACGGTGACAAAACACGCATTTCACAAAGTGTATGCGTTGTTATGTTAGTAGTGGTACAATGTATCCACCCTGTGATACATTATGTTAAACAATGTCATAGGGTATATGTGAATGGGAAATGACATAATAATTAATGACGTCACCCCATTAAATTCACAAAATGACCATAGACGTCCGAGAACATCTATATTATAATGTTCAACGAATTGTGTATACCCGATATACATTATGTTTTTTTATCGGCATTTAGCCTGAAAGAGATATAGAGTTCAGTATTTCGTATTTACTTCACTTTCAGTGAACAGTTGGCACATTGTCTTTCTCGCAAAAGCAACGCTAGACCTATTAGCTACAGCAATTATGACGTCAGTTTAATAATCTCACATCATGAACAGGTGTATTATGATTATCAAGTAATTATTAAAAATGGTTTTAAGGAAAAACTTTAAAGGTCCTCATTTTAAGTTTGAAAATATGGACTAAAGTTTTCCACTATGTAGTCATATTGTATCAGCCCTATTATATTTATTTATCAGCCCACGTTCCCTTTCATTGTACTTCCACCCTCATTCACCAATAGGACATTTGTTTCAAGGACACTTTAAAAGTGTCTCTTGCCATCGAAATGATAATCAGAACCACTTACGTCAGAATCCTTGGTGATACAAGGTTGGGGTAACCTAGTACTAATACTTAATAGTTTATTTAGTTTTGTAACATTATGAGATTTTCTTTAAACAATAAAAATACATCACCAATAATAGTTCGCTGTACTAGTGGGAAAACAACACTTCACTTTTCTCCAATAACAGAAAATCTATCTGTCCATTTGACCATTTGTCCGATGGCGTAGGACGGATGTGTTGTTTACCTAAGGAACGCCAGAAGTCAAAGCATGATACCTGACCGTACATGGTCTATTATTACCAAAGAAGACTGAGAGTGAGTGAGTGTGAGAGAGAGAGAGAGCGAAATACATTAGACAGAGACATACATACATACATACATACATACATACATACATACATACATACATACATACATACATACATACATACATACATACAGATAGATACACAGACCGAGACAGGAGCGACAGAGAGAGAGTTTAGGGATGGGGGAGTGTCAGAGAAAGGGAGGGGGACATAGACAGAGAGGGAAGTTGAGTAGAGTAGATAGTGGTTTATGGATTACTCGGTTCTAATTTTTACAACGAATATTTAAATATAAGATATTTTAGAAAAGGGGACGAAATTGAGGAATTGATAAAAATTAAAAATCAATTGGTGACTATAAAGAGGGGAAAGTGACAAATGTAGAAAGACAAGTAGGTATACACATCTACACATACGATATCACCATACAATTGAATCACCAACGAAATATTACATTGTGACTGTGTGATGGTATCAGCGATGTAATCTTATTGGTATCATTTTGAAATGTTCATCAAAACGCCACCAATGTAAGTTGTTAGTGATAAAAGTGTAATCACTAT
Organism: Glandiceps talaboti; assembly: GCF_964340395.1. Classification (NCBI taxonomy): domain Eukaryota; kingdom Metazoa; phylum Hemichordata; class Enteropneusta; family Spengelidae; genus Glandiceps; species Glandiceps talaboti. Next base: position 24,278,569 of record NC_135560.1, on the reverse strand, counting down.
ACATGTCAGTATTGTTGAAGTCACAATGGCAGTCACAATGAGGAACTATTCAAATATTGAAGAGACACTGGGTGAATACAATATAGACATCACTTATCGAGTATGTTCAATGAATTGTTCGATATTGAAGGTGAAAGCATAATACACATATGACAACCTCACTGAATATTACTTTATTAAAGTCAATTGACATACATGACGATACAGCCATTGAAAATTATGAATGTCCTGAGTTTAATAAAATTGGACTATAACTATGATTTGAAACTATACTCGTTAAATGTGATTCAGCTCTTTATCGGTCCGGGAAGGATCTGTGATGTACACGTAAACAGCTTTACCATACCCCGATATTATCTGAGAGGATCGTACAACCAACCAACCAACCAACCAACCAACCAACCAACCAACCAACCAACCAACGAATATCTTGAACAAAAAATATAACGATTGTACATATTCGGTTTTGATTGGGGGGGGGGGGTTCTTGTAATGTAGGAATAGAGAGTAAGGTGACTGTTAGTGCGACTTTTTATTTTCATCTGGGATCGTGGATACGGTATAAATATAACCGTTTCTTTATATCTACAATACTTTTGTATTAATGAATTTATTCTACGTGAAAGCATGAGTGAAGAAGGGATAGACGCAATTCAGATAAGACGTGTTCGTGTAGACAATCAAAAGATTACATAATACTGCAGATTGTGTTATTTTATCAGTCTAGTTTTCAATTAGTCATTATCATTTATTTCTATTCTGTAACTTGTTCTCAAAAAGTAGACAATGCTTGTACTCAAGGTAGACAATGCCTTTTAAGTCTAGGAACAACATGTATCGTTTTTCTTCAAGTCTATAGTGACGTCACCATCAACCCTGACTATTGTTCAGTCCATCATATGCCCACAATAGTTTCCCATGAACTTATGGATATGTGACAAAACGTACACTACACCATGAATTTCACAAATCAAAGCTGATAGTAAATTTATGTCTTTCGTAGACGCCTATATGTATTCATTGTTAGCTCTCGTTACACAGGTGACCCATTTGGAATCTTGGCGGGGTTTGTCCCGGGACTTAAAGTGAGTCGGTCTATTGACTGAATTGAATAGGTTCGCCCGTAAACTTGTTTCTGGTCACCTTTATCTATGCAGGAATGCTAACTGACAGTTCGGAATTTTTACTTTCACGAAATGAAAGATAGGGACGGACGACTAACGAGTCCTATTATAGTGGTCACGTCAAAAAACACTCTCAATAAGTTTACAGGAATAGATTGCTGTACCTATGTGTGGCGACTCGAGAACCAGGAGACGGGAATTCATTCCGAGTGTCATAGAGTGACCCAAATTTAAGTCACCAGCCTGAATCCATGTACCCTCCAGCTGATACGAACAATTGATACTTTATGTGTCAATTTAAGATCTGAGTTTCTTTCCCACCTACAGTAAGCTTAAGGTCATCTGTACGTTCTGACGCAAAAATTAGAAGTTTAGTAATCATATCATACACCAAACACTTACCACACATGTCATGACTTATTATTCATTCAGCCACACCCATTGACTATATACACGTATTTTTATTTGTAAAATTACATAATAATTACCAATCTCTTCACATAGCATAATTAAGTTTTACGGCAATTTAGCTGTTTCTTTCAGAGGGGTACACAATCACAACGGACAAGGCAAAGGAGGAACGAACGTACTATAAGTATATTTTATTGTAACAGTTGGTATTAATTGGTTGCTGAACACTACCCTGTCCTTAGAGGTTTCGATTTCAGTGCATTTAGGGATTTCGACATTATCCAATATGGCAGCCACCATTGGCGTAAGCCCGGTAGCCCTGTTTTGGTTCTCGTGTCAAATTATAGAACTTAATAGCTCAAAGGTTTGTGAATTTGTTAACTACTATTAGACCATTATTCTTTGGACCTGTTATGACGGTCTTGTTATTAATAACATTTCTTTAACGTTGAAAGGTGTACACAAATAGTGTATCTGACCAATAAAGTAGTCTATTCTAACAATATCCCATGTCTATAGATTGTTCTAGTTTTACGATTACCTTTGTAATTCGTGTTCCTATTTTGGTTTTCTATTTTTCGAAAGATTACCCAATTTAATTCTCCTGTCCACGATTTCACAGTTGCCGAGGAATGACCTCACAACAATTGTCAAATTTATTAGCTCGATGAATACACATATCAAAAAGATTCGTTGAAATTTGAATTATACTTACAACACTGCCTGTATTGGAACTATTTCCAGATCGTGATCCCATTTTCTTTTCGACGGGAGCTCGAGATGATTGTCGTTCCAAATCTTGTCCAATGGAGCCCCGTTGTACAGTATCTAAAGCTGTAATCCCATTGCCCGTCTCAGCCATTTTACCGGTCTTTTAGGGCCACCGCCGACGTTAACCGTTTGATTTCAATTTCACAATAGATTCATGTAAAAAAACAGGCGACAATATCCGTACCGAGCTAGATCGAAGATTCTCGGTGTCTTAAGAAATCGTTGTATTTATGTTCTCAAATGACCGGAGACCTATGCCGTTCTTGAGATATCTTAACCTGTTAGACGTAAAAATCAGCTGCCACTGAGGTCTTTCGCTGTTTACTATACCGTGACTAACCCTTCTTTATTTCCACCCGACTATTGTATTCAATGACCAATAATGCACTCTCTACATATTATGATGAGCCTTTTCAGCGAACGTCTATTGGACCAAGGTTAACTCTCCCAAAGGGTGGATCCTTCTCGAATTTACATTTTGACAGTGAAATAAAAGAATTGGATTTTTCTCTAAATACTCTTGTGCCATTTTACAGGAAGTTCTTTATTGTCAGGTGAAACGAATCGTAGGACGTTGGACGAACACACCCGATGAACACTTCCATTCATTCGGGTCAACTCGGCACAATGCTTTCGTTTTTAATTGTCAGACAAGGTAAAACCTTTCCTTTCTCATGCAAATCATGCTAAGCTATCGGTTGTCTTAGCGATTGGAGACGCTTGACACTGAGATAGTGACTTGTTATCGTAGTCTGTTTGTTCAATTTTTTTAGGAGACATGACAAGTGTCCTGTTATTTCTATATAGCAGAAATGTACTACCTGTATTACGCCTCATATAAAAGTTAAATTTCCCAGGATGCATCAGTACATAAACATGGCGGCCCCGGGAGCAGACAGATTCACCTATGTTTACAGCTGTGATTTGGACGTAAATGTTCAAATTAAAATGTAAGTATAGCTACGTTATGATTAAACACGAGATTTGAAGCCAAACAATTGAACTACTCTAGAAAAATGAATTTAAGTTGACGTGTCAGATGTGTTCTATGTATCAAAACATTGGCACGACTTGCAAGCTTTGAGCCCGGAAGAGATCATGCTCAAGACCAAAACCCCGAACCATAACAACTTATGAATCGTTTGAAGAAGTTGTACGCACAGCTGTGATTACATGTGATATGCATATATTTTATTAATCTATCTACTCTAGAGGCACCCTTGAAGGGACACGAGAACGGAAGAGTTTCAGGGCATTAGTGGAAGACCCACAGCTACGTTATTCTGGTTTATATCAAGATGGGTGTTCAGATATGTACGTCACATGTCAAGTGTTTGCCGATGGAAGACCTCTGGGCCTGCCAACAAGGACTTCTTACAGGCCATTCAGCACACGTTGGAAGTGAGAAACTTACCAATTATTCACTTATATTCTATCAAGTTTCAAGTTTATTTCCTATGAGATGTTCACCTATATTTATTGATATACATAATGGCTATCATGGCCTTGACAAGAGGCCATCATTCTGGATATGCAATAGGGGAACAATGAATATTCATGACTCCTAAGTGCTTATTATCTTCAGTGAAAACTCTATGAATATTCATTATTCACCTGTTGTTTATGGTTTTCTGTTGACTCCCATGATGCCGTCACTGTCACCGGCCAACAGCAAAAATTCCCAAATGAGGCACAATGTTACTGAAATCGTACTTTACAAATCATGAAATGACTTTCTGGAACCTGTAGTTTACAAATATGTCATTATTTCCTGGAGTGGTGTTCCCCTTTAATTATTGTCTTTCTGTGATGTTTGTATTAGAGTACAATATTTAATATTCTCATATTTGTATTGTTTATTTATAGTTGGAATGAATGGTTGACACTACCCGTCAGATTCTGTGATTTGCCTAGAAGTGCACAGGTAGGTTCATATTTTCATGTTATATCAGGGTTCTACCAAGCTTAGAATCCAGTCATGTGGGAATTTTGTGCTTGCAGTTGTTTATTCAAATTTATAATTAGATTATTATTTCCTGCAGTGAAGATTTAATAATATGGTAGTGCATTGCATAGTTCAACTGTCTTGAGTTGGTTCTTAAAAATCCAGTAAGAACTTCTAGCTAAAGTTCCAATAAAGTAAATGACTGCAAGCCAAAACCTGAGTCTGGTAAGGGAAAAGTAAGAGCAAAATCCCTACATGGCAGGTTCTTTACCATCCTGATGTCAGTCATTTAAATGCTGTGTTATTATCCTAATCATAATCACATACACATAATATTGGGAAGAGAAATTGAATAAGTTGAGTTGCACTATTAAAATCATGTATGCGATGTTTCCTCCTGTTTTCTATCTTATTTATGATATTTCAATATATTCATAACAGGCTGCATTTACTGTATGGGATCTGTATGGACCAAGGAAAGCCATTCCAGTAGGTGGTACAACTGTATCATTGTTTGGAAAAAATGGGTAAGTCCATCCATAGACCCTCCATCCACTGGTCCATCACACTGTCACTATTAAAATGGTTACCTCTTTTTATCCTGTACCTTAAACTGTGACAAGTACTTGCATACAGTATATTGTGAGATTAAATCATGACCATGAACAGACTCAGTAGTATCTTTGTGTACAACTGTAGCTGGGTGGAAATTGGACTGTCTTTTATGAAGACTTGTTAATCATAGTACATGCCTAAAGTGTTTGTTTTTCATTTTGTTTGTAGTACATTCCGTCAGGGTATGCATGATTTACGTGTCTGGCCAGACATTGAAGGTGATGGTAGCATGGTGACAAAAACTCCAGGAAAGTCTTTGGGAACTGGTGATGATCAGATGTCCAGACTTTCCAAACTAACCAAGAAACACAGGAAAGGTCACATGGTAAAAGTGGACTGGTTGGATAGACTCACATTTAGAGAAATTGAGATGATTAATGAGGTATTTTATAAAGTATTTGTTGTATGTAGTATTATCATGTGAATACCTTCAAGTTGTAGTACTATTACTAACCACTGTTATTACCTATGTGAAATAAAGTCTGTAGAATATAGTATTATCATGTGAATACCTTCAAGTTTATAGTACTAACCACTGTTATTACCAATATGAAATGAAGGTCTGTAGTATGTAGTATTATCACGTGAATACCTTCAAGTTTATAGTTGTAGTACTAACCACTGTTATTACCTATGTGAAATAAAGGTCTGTAGTATATAGTACTATCATGTGAATACCTTCAAGTTTATAGTTGTAGTACTAACCACTGTTATTACCTATGTGAAATAAAGGTCTGTAGTATATAGTATTATCACGTGAATACCTTCAAGTTTATAGTTGTAGTACTAACCACTGTTATTACCTATGTGAAATAAAGGTCTGTAGTATATAGTACTATCATGTGAATACCTTCAAGTTTATAGTTGTAGTACTAACCACTGTTATTACCTATGTGAAATAAAGTCTGTATAATATAGTATTATCATGTGAATACCTTCAAGTTTATAGTTGTAGTACTAACCACTGTTATTACCTATGTGAAATAAAGTCTGTAGAATATAGTATTATCATGTGAATACCTTCAAGTTTATAGTTGTAGTACTAACCACTGTTATTACCTATGTGAAATAAAGTCTGTAGAATATAGTATTATCATGTGAATACCTTCAAGTTTATAGTACTAACCACTGTTATTACCAATATGAAATGAAGGTCTGTAGTATGTAGTATTATCACGTGAATACCTTCAAGTTTATAGTTGTAGTACTAACCACTGTTATTACCAATATGAAATAAAGTCTGTAGAATATAGTATTATCAGTGAATACCTTCAGGTTTATAGTTGTAGTACTAACCACTGTTATTACCAATATGAAATAAAATCTGTTGTATGTAGTACTATCATGTGAATACCTTCAAGTTTATAGTGCTAACCACTGTTATTACGATACCATTATGAAAGAAGTCTGTAACACCGTGGTATTGATTTATTAAAGGGGAATGCCACTCAATGATATAGAGACATTTTCATAAACTTTGGGTTCTGGAGAGTCATTTCATGATTTCAAATCACATAATTTTTGCTTGGTTGCCTCCCTCCCTCCCTCCCTCCCCTCCAACCATCCCTCCCTCCATCTTAAATGGATATAAAATGAAGGATATATTATGAATGTGTTCGTTTTCATAACACATTTTCTATTCTAACTGTAGTTTTACTTCTGTTAACAGAAAGAGAAACGTAATTCCAATTTTTTGTTCCTCATGGTGGAGTTTCCTCGTATTCATTTTGATAATGTGGATCATTCTGTAGTTTATTTTGAAAAGGTAGGTGTTCATATATTTGGAAAATGAAATCTTTATTGTGTGTTCTTTAGAATATATATATCGAGAATGAAAATGGAGCTTATGGGGATGTCATTAGACTGAAAAGTCCAGTCCTCTTCTGTGCTTACAAGTTACATAGCCTTTCACACAGCAAGAGGTTACGTAAGTGGAGACGGGGACTGGACTTTTCAGTCTAGGATAACATAAGTTTCTGTGGTATCCTGGTATCACACTTGATGGATTGTTAAAAGTTTAGTTATTCAGGAGGAACAAACTATAATTCCTACCTCAGTGTCCTTTTGATGTTCACCCCATATAAAGTTTAAATGTGAACTATTTATGAGTTACTGGTTTGCTCAGAGTGAACTCACTTTCTTGGAAAGCTGTTAAATCCAAGTCATAATTTGTTTGTGCTAACAGAATATTTGATAAAGTAGTTTAGCTCAATAACAAATTATGAAATGATATTCATCATGTAACACAAATTTCTATCTGTATGTTTGTACTGCCAGTATGACTAACAATTAACTTATGTTATAATTCAAACTGCCTGCATACAAGTCAAGTGACTAGCGAATAAATTATAGTTGTGGTAATTCCTAATCTTGGACAACCCATATGCAGTGGTATGGGTAACTAAGACTGGATTATTTGCTGTTACAAACAATACTAGTGATTGTTTACAACACTGCTTCATGTTTGTCGATGGAATAATACTACATCCCCCATAATTCACCATTCAAGATGGTGGGTTTACAAATACTCTGTTCTTTCAACATTCTCATGTCATCTGTTTCAGGATGCTGATGAAGTAGTTCAAGTCAAGCCCTCAGCAGAGATTGTCAAAGTACCAGATCCTGAAATTTTGATGGTTAGTTAGTTTATGTTGATTAATATGCCAACCATTCTGTGTGTTGTAACTTTGACTCAACACATTGATGGTTAGTTTGCAGTGTTAGTTTATACACCAACCATTCTGTGTATTGTAACTTTGACTCAACACATTGATGGTTAGATTGCAGTGTTAGTTTATACACCAACCATTCTGTGTATTGTAACTTTGACTCAACACATTGATGGTTAGATTGCAGTGTTAGTTTATACACCAACCACTCTGTGTGTTGTAACTTTGACTCAACACATTGATGGTTAGATTGCAGTGTTACTGTTAGTTTATACACCAACCACTCTGTGTGTTGTAACTTTGACTCAACACATTGATGGTTAGTTTGCAGTGTTAGTTTATACACCAACCACTCTGTGTGTTGTAACTTTGACTCAACACATTGATGGTTAGATTGCAGTGTTAGTTTATACACCAACCATTCTGTGTATTGTAACTTTGACTCAACACATTGATGGTTAGATTGCAGTGTTAGTTTATACACCAACCATTCTGTGTGTTGTAACTTTGACTCAACACATTGATGGTTAGATTGCAGTGTTACTGTTAGTTTATACACCAACCACTCTGTGTGTTGTAACTTTGACTCAATACATTGATGGTTACTTTGCAGTGTTAGTTTATACACCAACCACTCTGTGTGTTGTAACTTTGACTCAACACATTGATGGTTAGTTTACAGTGTTAGTTTATACACCAACCACTCTGTGTGTTGTAACTTTGACTCAACACATTGATGGTTATGGTGATCATTCAGTTTGACTGTTGTACAAGAAGCACAGTGTGTAATTTTGGCATAGTGTATTTCAAAGTGTCCGCAAACTCTAAAGAAAAATCTTTGAAACTGTTCATCAATCATTTCAAGATAAAATAAAACTGATTTCAGTCCTAAACTGACAAACTGGTCAGCAATAGTCAGTACTCAAAATGGCACCTGCAACATTTGTTTGTACATCATGTTTTCAATTTTTGCCAGGAATTAACACGTTTTAGTATGAATCTACACAGAGGTCAACACACTTTACAATGATTATGAGTATTGAAACTCCACTTATGTCTGGGGATAACCTTAGAAATAATTCTATGAAATATGCTATTTTAGCTACAGTTCAGACTATATTATCTTCTATGTCAACACACTGTAAACTGACCTTGATGTACCAGAATGGTACTTCTCTTAGATAATGTAGAAGGTCTGCTTACTGTATTGGAAAAACTTCAAATATTGATACTACCCTGTTCTTGTTGAAAGGAGGCCAATTGGAAACAAACATTTCTGCATTCTATGTTGGTACAACACTTCCTGGTATGAAATGTACTTTTTGTAGAAGGTTTTGTTAAACGACCAGCTTTGTATTCGAGTATAAAAATTCTTGTTAAACTCTCTTGTAGGAAAATTTAGTTGAAAGTAAACATCACAAATTGGCACGTAGTGTACGAAGTGGAGTATCTGATAGAGATCTGAAACCTAATGCTGCAACAAGAGATCAACTTAATGTAAGTACAGTATTTAAAAGTCAATCCATGAATGTAAGAACTTACATCCTCCAGATGTTATAAGAAGTACTTTTAGAATTGATAGATGTACATACAAAAAATATACTTATAAAACAAATGACATCTGTCTTCTCATTGCACAGTTTCATTATGTATACATCATATTTTGTGTATGAAGTAGCATGTGAATATTTGTACACTTGAAAACCACATGGATTTGTGTTTGTCATTTGCATACAATATACATGTGTACATTAGTGGCTAATAGACATAGCCTGTGTATAGTCCTTTGTTATTTTTTGTGTATCTATTGCGATGTTGGTGATGCGTAGACCCCGACCTTGACCATGGCCTTGATATAGACCTTGTTATTCGTCTTACTTGTCTTAGACTCGTTCCTCAAAAAAGGAAAATACTTCTGATGTTATCAGTGATAATATCTGATTATTATATTTCACAACAGGTTATTGTCGGTTACTCTCCTACCAAAACACTCACGTCAGAAGAGGAAGATTTACTTTGGAAGTTTAGATTCTATTTAACAAATCAAAAACAAGCCCTGACAAAGTTCCTGAAATGTGTCAACTGGAATCTACCACAGGAAGCAAAACAAGCATTAGATTTACTAGGTAAATGGCAAGTTATTGATGTAGCTGATGCCTTGGAGTTGTTATCACCACAGTTTACCAACCCTACAGTTAGAAGGTATGCAGTAGCAAGACTTCAACAAGCCAAAGATGAGGTATGTACAGTGTCTACTAAGCCCTAAAGTTAGAAGGTATGCTGTGAGATAGGTGGTCATGGAAAAAGAGGGATTGTGTATTTGTGGGGTGGGGTGGGGGTGGGGGTGGGGGTGTGATATGCAAAGCCTGTCTGGTAGATGTACAGTATTTGGTAAAACTAAGTTAAAATTATGAAATTTCAGGATTCAATAAAAGCCGTCCTTGAAATTCTTTGAGCTGTCAAAACAAAAACACTGAGAAGATCAGAGAATAATGCATACATTAGCCTTCCCTTTGCATAACTGACAATTTACTCTATTTTCATTGTAGGAATTGTTACTGTATCTTCTTCAACTAGTCCAGGCTTTGAAATATGAAAACTTTGATGAAATAAAAGCTGGTCTTGAATCGCCACCTAAAAGAGAATCACAGATTTTCTTGTCAGAAACTTCACCAGGAGATAGAGAAAGGTATGTTGTAAAGATTTCTTGTTTAATAAACTCATATCTGCTAGCATAGGCTGACAGATTTATTGTTACTCATATCTGCTAGCATAGGCTGACAGATTTATGGTTACTCATATCTGCTAGCATAGGCTTACAGATTTATTGTTACTCATATCTGCTAGCATAGGCTGACAGATTTATTGTTACTCATATCTGCTAGCATAGGCTGACAGATTTATGGTTACTCATATCTGCTAGCATAGGCTTACAGATTTATTGTTACTCATATCTGCTAGCATAGGCTTACAGATTTATTGTTACTCATATCTGCTAGCATAGGCTTACAGATTTATTGTTACTCATATCTGCTAGCATAGGCTTACAGATTTATTGTTACTCATATCTGCTAGCATAGGCTTACAGATTTATTGTTACTCATATCTGCTAGCATAGGCTTACAGATTTATTGTTACTCATATCTGCTAGCATAGGCTTACAGATTTATTGTTACTCATATCTGCTAGCATAGGCTTACAGATTTATTGTTACTCATATCTGCTAGCATAGGCTTACAGATTTATTGTTACTCATATCTGCTAGCATAGGCTTACAGATTTATTGTTACTCATATCTGCTAGCATAGGATGACAGATTTATTGTTACTCATATCTGCTAGCATAGGATGACAGATTTATTGTTACTCATATCTGCTAGCATAGGCTTACAGATTTATTGTTACTCATATCTGCTAGCATAGGCTTACAGATTTATTGTTACTCATATCTGCTACCATAAGCTGACAGATTTATTGTTACATGCAAGTGTGAGGGAAGGTGTCTACAACAATGACTATGTTCAGAACAAGTCTTCATGATTGGTAATGTCACAGGGGGAAAGGGTGGGCTCAGGGTGATAGAGATTTTATTTGTATATTGTAGCTCTTTTAAGTACAGTATGCCAGCCAATCAGATTGTAGCTCTTTTAAGTACAGTATGCCAGCCTATCAGCTTTTTGATTTGCTATAAATATCAGTACATACAAAAATATGTAAACCTTTCTAATTCCAGTTGAAAATAAATATATTTCTTGTAATATTACTAGAATTAGTATATGCAGACCCAACAATTGATTTTATTTTTAGTTTGTTATTGAGTTACCTTTCTTTTACATGAGATGTTTGTTCCAATGTACATATTACAAATTTGGAGTGGTAATCAGTACTATATAAAAGATCGTAAATAATTAAAACATTTAAATGTATGTGTTTTTCACAAAGCAAAATGACTAAACTAGTTGTATTTTGTGGTTTGTTATTCTCAAGACTTCCAAGTACTCCAACGGTGACAAGTCCTGTATCTAGAAGATCTTCACAGTCTTCAGATATAGACTCTCCAAGCCCAGAACCAATGTCTAGCAAACAAGAGGATAGTGAACCTGTCATTGAAGAAGAGGTAAGATAAAGATTATATCATGTCCAAATCTTCTGATGACATAATGAATATAAGGTTTAGTCTGTATGGTATAAGTGCCCTCATGCATTGGTCAAGCCATTCATGCTGGAGAGGGCGGAATGATGTATCGTACAGTATAAGGTTGTGCAAGTAGTTATCTGGTCCAAAATCATAGCAAAACTTAGGCCAGAAAAGACCAGAAAAGACAGATAAGGTTTAGGTCCGGAAAAAAGTGTCAGTATATTGGTTGTTTTGAAAGTGACTGGAGATCTAATTCTTGAAATTGCCATACTGTCTACAACCTATTTTATGGTAGTGAGCAACAGAGGCATAAATTTGTTTGTCCAAATCAGCTTTGTTATGACTTGTAAAATGCATATATTTGTACAAGTTGTCATCACAGTGTGTAGGATCTGTTTGTAGAAGGACAAGGGGCAAACAAATTATTTTTATCAAAGTCATATAAATATACAATCATGTAAATTTTGTTATCTTTTTCTAGAAGTAACTGTGATGTTTTTTTTGTTTTGTTTTGTAGCAGTACGATTTGGCCACCTTTCTAATTAGCAGAGCCTGTCATAATTCCACATTGGCTAGTTATTTTTATTGGTTTTTACTGGTGGAGTGTGATGATCAGGACAGTTTATCCAAAGATAACAGGACATCTGAGATGTACATAACTGTCATGAAGAGGTTTAGTCAGGCTCTGATTAAGGTCAGTAAGGTGACAATTGCAAACAATGTGACTATACAAAGACAAAGTGCTAACTTTTAAATGATAAATTGGAATCTGTCTTTCAATGAAATTGTCGCAGGACAAATCCGATCTCGATAAAGAATAAACAAATTGATAAATTGGAATCTGTCTTTCAATGAAATTGTCACAGCACAAATCCAATCTCGGTAAAGAGTGTTCCAGATGTCAAAAATGACCATTGTTGTCATTCAAATGAAATAAAATGATAAAAGTTTGAAGTACCTAAGTCAGTATTAGATATACCCCTCTACATATACATACTGATTGTAACATAAAAAGACATGGACTCGATTGAATACCACACCTAAGCTTTCTTCAGTGACTTGACCTTTAACCTTTGACTACATGTCAACCTTTCACCTTTCACCTTTCACCTTTATCTTCCAGGGAGGACGTGAATGTCGGATCAGGAGATCATTGCTAGCAAGACAGCAGACGTTTGTTGACAGACTTGTTATACTCATGAAGGGTGTGGTAAGAGAAAGTGGAAATCGAAAAAAGAAGGTATGCATTTTAAGATATAGTTTCCAAATGTTTAGAAAGATTATTCTTGATGAAATTTGCTTTAACATGAACCTAATTGAAAATTCCAGTCAGTTTTTTGTATTTAATTTATTATAGATAAAAGAAACATTATTTTGTTACATCTGTGTGAAGAAAATCCTTATATTTTGCAGATTGAAAGGCTTCAAGCATCACTATCAGACAACAGCGAAGGAAACAAGGTCAACTTTGTGCACTTTGAACCATTACCTTTACCCCTTGACCCAGAGGTCAAAGTCAATGGTATAGTGGTAGAAAAGGCTACCCTGTTCAAGAGTGCTTTGATGCCATGTAAATTGACATTCAAAACTGTGGACAACAGGGAATATGCAACATTGTTTAAAAATGGTGATGACTTGAGACAGGATCAGCTGATACTACAAATTGTACACTTGATGGACACAGTAAGTTTGTTATTGTTAAAGGGGAACTATCCACATCTAAACATTTTTCTGCAATATCTGTATTTCACATGAATAAGTGTCTGTACTATCAGTGGTTGATTGGCCTGAATACTAGTTTGTCTTAGCTTTTATGTATTGGTTTCATCTGCATGCAACTGATAAAGGCATTATCATTTGAAATACACTGATTCTGTGAATTATTTTTTTGATTTTGTTATAGCTATTAAGACAGGAGAATTTAGATTTGAAATTGACAACTTACAAGGCTATAGCAACCAGTCCTCGTCACGGATTTGTTCAGTTTATTGAGTCAGTACCAGTAGCTGATGTATTGTCTAATGATGGCAGTATACAGGTAAGAAGTGAGCACGGTGGTTAACTTGTACACATTTAGCCCAATGATTTAGCCCAGGTCTGTATGTAAGAAGGGTGATGCTCAGTTTGACCTGGCCACACATCACAGGTTTTCCCCGGGTACTCCCGTTTCCTCCTGCTTCTTCAACACTAGGGCACTAGGGTGCTGCTCAGTGGTGACCATTCAACAAATTTCTGAACTTATTTGGATGAATAAAGATTATTAGAATTATAACTAGCATATAAGTATTGATAAATGAATGACATCATAACTCTAAGACTTCTTTTACCCATGACACTATATCCAGTCACTCTGTATTCCATAATGCTAGATATCATTTTAATTGTCCTTTATGTATTTTGTAGAATTTTTTCAGAAAGCATGCTCCCAGTGAGAGTGGTCCGTATGGAATACATCAGGATGTGATGGATACCTATGTCAAAAGCTGTGGTGAGTAGAAAAATAACATAATACATTTATGTTGCAATTTGCCATTCATTTCTTAATATACCACATGCAAGCCAAGTTGAATGTGTCTGAACAAAACTATGAGATTTATACCCTGGTCATTCTACACCACAACAAAGCATGTCTACCACATTTAATAGTTCTGTGGTGCTCAAAACATGAGTCATAATGTTCCAAATCACTGTCATTTTTCCTGATTTTATATATATATGCTTATGGGAGGTGTAATTATACTATTATCCTGTATTTGTCTTCATTCAGACAAAATACTCATGATTGATATGAAGGCTTTTGTCGCCTCTCATCTTTTGACTTGTAGGTCACATGTATTTTCCTAGATCCTCAGTTTTATGAGAAAAAACATTAAGGATTGTCTACACAACTTCACAAATGTTAGACTGCTTTGGTAAGATACAGACATTGTTAACATTGTCCTCCCAATAGAATCTATGTTATACTTAATTATGACTGATAAGAAGAATACTGTTTTACATTTTATATGTGGTGCTTGTTACCATTTCATGAAAGCTCTGACTTTAATTGTTACTTTGTTTCCATCTTTAGCTGGTTACTGTGTGATTACCTATATACTTGGTGTAGGTGATAGACATTTAGACAATCTACTACTGACAGCATCAGGTCATCTATTCCACGTAGACTTTGGTTACATTCTGGGTAGAGATCCTAAACCTTTACCACCTCCTATGAAACTCAGTAAGGAAATGATAGAAGCTATGGGTGGTGCTAACAGTGAACAGTATCAAGATTTTAGAAAGTATTGCTATACCGCTTTCCTTCATCTCAGAAGGTAGGTGTTGTAATCTACATTATTATTACATAATGTAACAGTGAATTACTTGTATCAGTGTGCACACATACTAACCATTTGTAACGTCGATGCAGTACAATAGTGAAAACATGCAAATGTACGTCATGCAAACTTTTCCATGTTCACGAAACCATGATCACTGTGTCATGACAGATAACAGAACCCCATAAGGTACGAGTGCTAGTATATGTATTCAGGGTATAGGTACTTCTGCTTACAATATTTAAAATTATGAAGTCAATCTGAATTCACTACCAAAATCCTACATCCAAACTTGTACTTCCATGTTATCTTTTCAGATATGCAAACCTGATATTGAATTTATTTTCATTGATGGTTGATGCTAATGTTCCTGATATTGCATTAGAACCTGACAAGACAGTAAAGAAGGTACGTTGTATTTTAAATATACTTCTTTCTTACAAGTTACAATATATTGCCAATCATTTTAGCACTTCAATGTAAACTCTAATTTGATGAGATTTTACTTCAAAGATGGGTTAATTATGTAATACTTGCTATGCATACAGTGATGTAGCTGTTTAGACCACTCTGGGCTACTCCAAGGGAAATCTTGCCTCAAAATTCTAGTGTTAGAATATATTGTCATTAGCTACAAGTACATGAGTATTGTTTTTGCATATTTATTGTATTATCTGATCTCAATCAGTGTTTATGTGTTTGTGAGATTGTCCTAGTAAATATCTTTATAGCAATATTGAAGTTTGATGTTCCTGCCTATGGCGCCCTCTAGAGACCAGTATTACATAATCAAAAATTTATGTCCCGGCAACAGTTCCAAAGATTTTTATGTCAAGAAACTAGTGGTCACTCTGGTCTCCAGTTGGAGGTGATGTGGGAGTATCTCCACTCCTAACGATGGTGATTATGATCACAAAGCTATATGAAAATTGAAAGAACAACAATCACTTCAAAATTTGTTTATAATTTATCCTAGACTGTACCTGCCAATTATTAATCAAACTGTTATTTTACAATTTGATTAGGTGCAAGATAAATTCCGTTTGGATCTGAGTGATGAAGAGGCAGTCCTTTACATGCAGACATTAATAGATGTTAGTGCTGGTGCTGTGTTTGCAGCTGTGGTTGAACAATTCCATAAATTTGCCCAGGTATGAAGTTTCCACTCTAAACTTAGAATTTAGTTGTAGTTGTAAAATGATATGTATAATGAGTAGTCAGACATGATCCTGTGACTGACTAAGGCACTCTCAGGTTGTCATATACTACAGCACTCAGTGCAAGGGACAAGTTGTTATATACTACAGCACTCAGTGCAAGGGACAAGTTGTTATATACTACAGCACTCAGTGCAAGGAACAAGTTGTCATATACTACAGCACTCAGTGCAAGGGACAAGTTGTTATAATTACAGCACTCAGTGCAAGGAACAAGTTGTCATATACTACAGCAGTCAGTGCAAGGGACAAGTTGTTTTGACTACAGCACTCAGTGCAAGGGACAAGTTGTTATAAGGAATGTTTTCCTATCTAAATGTAAGAGATAATTTGATGGAGTCCCAGAATGCAGTTACTAGTATCAACTACTGAAAAGTTTAACAAGTAATGTTTAGAAGTTGCCACAGTGTAACAAACACAATATGATTGTATTTTTAGTTTTCACACCTTCTCTTTGTCACAAAATTAGATTAATCTTGATTTCTATTAAACCTATAAATCTTTTTATACTTTCAGTATTGGAAAAGGTGAAGAAGGACCCATATTGATAATATGTGTGCAATGCACCAAAGAATCCACTACCTGCTTTTATATATAATAGTGGTCCTGAAAATGCAGAATGATCATTTCAACACAAGTTGTGCATGGATAAAGTATTTGGTATTTACCATACAGGGTGTAAAGATCAACCGTTTCTTTTGTTCAACTAAGATTCTGGATCTCTAATGTCGCATTGTTTAGAGAAACTGTTGATGGAAGGTACCATATGATGGCAGGCTTATAACCGGACAATTTATGTAACCACCTTTATTCCTCATTATTGAATATTTACACAATTCCCAACAAGGATGTCAAGAATTTTCACTGGCAAGGGAAGATTGAGGAATGCACAGTAGTAATGTGTGTACACAGCCATATCATACATGAAGAATAGTATACATCATGCCATAATCCAAAGACATACTGACGTTATAGCCTTTCCACGCTTGAATTTGTGCTCAGCTCCAAGACATGAGAGAAAGCTTTCTTAGACAAAACTGTCAGTCTTACATGGAGGCTGACTTGAGTAGTTCCACAGGTAGACTGGTCTGTAGTAACATAACACTGTATGTGATAAAGTGTGTTCACTGTATGGTCAGGTTACTATGTGGTATTATACACTTATAGCTTGGCTATGAGGGTACTACTACTAGTAGATGGCTATGAGGGTACTACTACTAGTAGATGGCTATTATCCCAAGGATTGTTATGCAGCAAATATTTCCCTAGGCTAAAAGCCGAGGAAAACATTTGCTACACAATAGCATGAGGGGTGATATGACATCTACTAGTGTCCAAATAAGGCCAAGCAATAAGTGTTTTATAACACATCATATTCCCACACAAGTATTCTTTCAAGAGTGAAAGAAAATATCAGTAGGACTAGTCTTGTACTACTGTAATAGTGTCCTATGGAAAATAGAAAACAAATGCACCCTCTGTATGCAAATTGAGGGCACTGTGGGTCACTAGTCTATACCATGTGAAGGCTGTATGAAAACTATGTTATAAACACCAATATACTCATTTCTGTTTTCAGTGTTATATACCCATTGACAGTTTAGATGTTATGCATGTACAAACAGTTGGACATCTTATATATACAGTTTTTTTGGGGTAAATATGGTCATTTTGAAGCCAAGCTTTTGTCATAAATTCCAAAAGAATATTTCTATGATTGGAGACTAAAATAGAATTAAGATTTACAGCATACAAAAATATATTCAAAAAATTGTAGCAAAAAAAAGTACTTGTACTGAAGATGCTAGTATCATTTTATTGTTACCAGTAAACAACTTTTTTTTCCCTCATGTGCAATGACATCAAATACAATTTGATATACTTACCGATACGACTTACAAACTGATGTTGTAAATAAAGACACAGAAGACTTCAAAGTAAAAAAGTGAAGATGTTTTATTGAAAGAGTTTTTCTCTTGTGTGATTTATGTAAAAAAGTTTGTACACTCCAAATATACAGACTAAATGTTTACACAGTACAATTTATACAATGTCTGTGTATATTTACATGAATTTTGTGCAGCCATTGACAAAAAAACATAATATAAACAAAATAAATACCGGTACATATAATTTACACCAGTCCTATGTTCAAGAAACACAATGGATAGTTAACCAAAGCAAATGTAATATCCCCCCCCCATTAAAGATTTTTTGTGCCTTCCACAATTTTTGTGATTACAGATACTGATAACATATTTGCAGACAATTTGACTATTCCATGTGTCAACAAATTTCAAAGTTATCTTAATATGTAAAGTACAGTGATATGTATGATACTTTACTTTTTAAAGCAACATAGTATACCATTATTTTATCATAAGTACACTACATAACTTATTCATATTGACTTATACCATGAAGTGAATGTAAAGTCTAGCATTGACATAACAGTTTATTCACGTACATGTTCTGTATGATTCTGATATATCAATGACAATATCTAAGTGTACCTAAAATTTATGTTATCAAACTTGAACTGCAATGCTTTCATTTAAACACATTTCACTATTTCAAGCTGCACTAGCTTCTGGAACAGTAAACATATTCTTTGTAGCTGATACACGATAAATAAAATCAAATTGATTTGGGGTCTGCGCCTAAAAATCCACACCCTCAATGGTGATTATGATTTCAACCTATTTCTGTACTGCTTATGGTTAATATTGACCACTGGTTAACATGTAAAATGTCTATTTATTGGTATTTTAACAATTTGCAGTAAATATATTATGGTTGGTTGTCTGATCAAAAAAATGATACTCAAGTTACAACTACCGATAGTACAGTTTTACATGTAACATGGTGACAGATTCAAAACCTAGCTTTTGCTCAAGATTTAAACTTGCCACTTCATTACCTACAGATAATATTGACTACTCATTAACAAATACAATGTCTGTTTATAAGTAATTGACAATGTTTAGTGAATATATCTCTGGTTATTTGATGAAAAAGATGTCCCAGTTGCAGCTAGTGCAGGTTGAAAGTATAATAAAAACAATAGGAAGACCTACAATATACCCCTTTCAAACGTCTAACTTGTGTTATCTGAAGTGTTTCACAAAGGATACTGTGGAAGGTACAAAAACATTGTGCTACAGTTAACTCTATGTATGGTAAGTAAGATATAACTCAATGTCAGTCAGAAAAAGACACTCTTCTTCAGTGCTAACTTAGTGCTCAAGACGTCTAATTCATCTGTATTCCCTATCTATGTCCTATGTCAATATTTCTATGGTGTCTATAGTATCATCTGTTCAAACCTTGCAGGAAAAAAAGATGAAAATGATTCTACTCTACCAAATGGAAGTAGAGATTAAGTACAATTTGATCACAGTAAAATTATCTAGCACAAGCTTATCCAGTGTATAAAGACACTAGTCTAGTAAAGGCATATATTGCATAGTTCATTTGAAGTCCATGGTTGAAATCTGTACAAACAAGTCACTGTATGTGCTGTCTCAGTTTACAATGTTGGTATGATATTACTTAGACATACTTGTATCAGTTTTAAATATTCTCTTTAAACTTGTTCCTTCCAAACCCAAACATTTATTCCTAGCTCTAATCATAGTATGTATGCCAAAAACCTATACTGTGATACCATCGTGGGTTGGGAGTTCAGTTTCACTAGCTGAGATTGGTTTGTGGGAGTTTGGTTTCACTAGCTAAGATTGGTTTATGGGAGTTTGGTTTCACTAGCTAAGATTGGTTTGTAGGAGTTTGGTTTCACTAGCTAACATTGGTTTATGGGAGTTTGGTTTCACTAGCTAAGATTGGTTTATGGGAGTTCAGTTTCACTAGCTAAGATTGGTTTATGGGAGTTCAGTTTCACTAGCTAAGATTGGTTTATGGGAGTTTGGTTTCACTAGCTAAGATTGGTTTATGGGAGTTTGTTTTCACTAGCTAAGATTGGTTTATAGTAAGTCCAGATTGAGTATTACATTCTGACTTCTTATGTTTGTTATCTTGGTTTTCCAAACGTTGATGTTTGAGTTGGTAGTGGTCTTCCTGAGCCACTTGGACCAGATACTGGGGGCCTACAAAATAAAAGAATCAATCAATCAGTTACCAGGCCTTGAAAATTTACTTCAAATTCAATGTGACTGCCAAGAATTAAAATTACCCTCCAAAAATGGTAGTAAATGCATAGATGAACGTGCACCATAACAACTTTCACTTTTGATGTGAAAATTAAAATTACCCTCCAAAAATGGTAGTAAATGCATAGATGAATGTGCACCATAATAACTTTCACTTTTGATGTGAAAATTAAAGAAAGTACAGAACCTAGACCAGTACCTATAACTGATGCTCAATGAGTACAAGTTCTGAAATAAACTTACTTTGGAGCAGCTGTAGTAGAACTTGGTTTCTTCTTAGCTATTGCACCTTTGTTCCTAAAAATCACATCAGAAATGTATGTTAGGTGATGAATCATGTTTACATACATGTGAGCATACTTGTACAGGTGCGTCTATGTGTGTGTGTGTGTGTGTGTGTGTGTGTGTGTGTGTGTGTGTGTGTGTGTGTGTGTGTGTGTGTAAGTGAGACACTTTCTGTTGTACAAGTGTGTGCGTGCGTGTGTGTATGTGTGTGTGTGTGTGTGTGAGAGAGTGTATGTGCATGTGTGAGTGTAAGTGAGGCACTTTCTGTTTGTACATTTGAAATCATACTGATTATACAGACGTCTTCAGACTTACTTCCTGTCTGACTTTCCCTTGAACACTTTTCCAGCATCTAGTCTATTAGCTGGAAGATCAGCTGGTACTGGAGATGGAATGTCTTCTGGCCAGTCTTGAGATCTATGATTTAGTAAGTCACAGTCCATGGATAGTCGAACTGGAGCATATATATTAAACCATTGCTGGAAAATAACATTATGAACATTGTGAAGTAAAGGTTAGGTGTAATCTTATGTTAATAACTTCTTTTCCTTTGTAGTAATGTTTGGAAACCTGTCATCCAATGTGAAGTACACATATAAGAATACACAGCATGGCAAAGTTTTTATGATGTAGGTATTTTCACTTTCATGACAACTGTTTCTTGATAGGTGCCTTACTAAAACAGTAGCTGTAAATCTTAGATTTGGTTCATTGCTTTGCCTGTTGAAAAAAATCGCTAAACTGTGTTGGATTCAATTCATTCCTTCTAATTAACTGCTGATGGTACTGTGTACACTGGGTATTGTATAAATAAATTGTCTGGACCATTTACAGAATTCGGTGGTAATGGTGGTGGTGGGGGAGGAGGGTTTAAATGTGTACCTGAGCAGCTGGACTAATTCCAATCTTGGTAAATGTATACTGCCATTGAGGTAGACCTAAGTGCATTAACATCAATCTAAAGTACTGAGTAAAACTGTCTGCCAAGTAGTGCCAGTCAAGAGAACGGTCTAAAAACCAAACTTCTGGATGTTGTGCTGGAGATCCTGTTGAAAAAGATAGAGACCGTAATTAGTGAATCTTGGTGAATCATCGGAATGAACGTAATCATTACAAACTATACAACTGTGAAAATTGTTTGTTTTAAATAATTATTGTGTAGCACTGTCTTAGCATTTGGCAAGATCATTTCACCAAATTGCATACAACACCATTATTTCTTACTTTGAAACTTCAAAAAGCCATCAAGGTAATGCTGGCCAGCAGATGCAATGGATATACAGTGGTTTTGTAAAGGGCTAAATAAATAGCTCGAATCTATCCCCACACCGTTTTACTGAGGCTTTCTTCAACCAGCCAACCTTTACAAGATTTCCACTCTCTATTACCCAGGGTTCTTAGCCTGAAAGGTTTGTTGTCATGTGTAATCCTTACAACTCAGTTGCTTACAACTGTGTGTTTACGGTTTCTAAACTTACACAAAATGACTTACATTTTACATTGACTATTACATTGACCATTACTCACCAGGTTTAGTATCTTTGTAGACAAGACAGACTTTACCATGGCCTTCACATGGATCTAATTCAAATGCTCTACTGCGTGAATCAAAGTGTGGTTTATCTGTGGATAAAAACACAATAGTTAAATTATCGACTACACAAAACATATACCAGAATTAAGAACGTTCCCTCCTTTCACTGGCTTGTTTTACTAAAAGGAGTGAGTTATATCACGGCATCCATATGCAGTGAAAATAGCACCCTCTTGTGATCAAAACAGGATATCAATCATAGTTCTCTCAGTGCCTTGAACTCAAAACAACGAGTTTATTGTGTGGAGCTATCATTACCTGAAATACAAATGTAAGTACTGTACTACATCATTAGCCAATGACAGACTTGATTACAGCAGCTAACATTCAAGAAACTTACCTTCTGAGTCTGAAATGTCATCATCAGCCAATGACAGACTTGATTACAGCAGCTAACATTCGAGAGACTTTTTACCTTCTGAGTCTGAAATGTCATCATCAGCCAATGACAGACTTGATTACAGCAGCTAACATTCAAGAAACTTACCTTCTGAGTCTGAAATGTCATCATCAGCCAATGACAGACTTGATTACAGCAGCTAACATTCAAGAAACTTACCTTCTGAGTCTGAAATGTCATCATCAGCCAATGACAGACTTGATTACAGCAGCTATTAACATTCAAGAGACTTACCTTCTGAGTCTGAAATGTCATCATCATCTGTATCATAATCTAGATCAGCCAATGATGGTGTATTTCTTGATGAGTTTGTGCCCCCTAGCTTGGATACATTGCCAATTGGGTTGATTTCCATACGTCCTAAATGAACAACATGGTCTTAAAGAGAAGGAGAGAGAAGTTAGAAATTCATTTTAATAATAGGACAGTATAATATCGTTATTTTGGAACGGTACATTGGAATGAATGCGATGTTTTGATCCGTCTACTACGTTAATGTTTCTCTCTGAAACATCGCATTCGTTTTCCACTTTACATTGTAGCATTCCAAAGTAACTATATTGTACTGTCCTATTGATTCTTGGAACCATGAACCACACCCTGCCATGAACAATATATTCTCCATTTTAATAATGTTCCAAAGTTTGTAAACTTAAAAAAAATGTTTATACCAATTATGTTCTTAAAGGGAGGAGACAGATTTACATATGTAATAATGACATTTACTTACCATCAAATTTTATTTTCCATTGTAATAGCATTCCATCTGTAGTTAGAAAAAATCTTTTTAGGTCGTCTGGTAGCATACAGGAATTTTTCTGTTCCCAGGAGACAACAACATGTCGTTCTGCTGGTTTTCTGTCCAATAGCCTAACATCACTCGCTCCAGGTCTTTTTTCTGTTGTCATGGAAAAACATGAGTATCAGTAATTTCAAATTTTCTCTCTTAGATAACAGTGGTTTACATTACTGGACTAATTTGAACAAACACCTGTTGTCATATAAATACCAAGTTTTTGTGGGGCTGCTCCCGCCATTTCTTTATTTGCAGTCTCCAAAACAGTAAAGAGCCTCATGACATAATCTTGAAAATGGAGGCATGATGCCTTTACAAATTTATATTTGAAATTTCATATTAATTTCTGTGATTGATAGGACAAAACACAATATAGTCTTGAACATCTGCTGTTATACACTTAATGTCTGACTATGAGAGCACCAGTAGACGTCTATTACCACAAAGGCTGTGATGTAGCAACTATTTCCAGAGGTTCAATATTATATTATTAACGCATATGATATGGGCAAGGACTTCAGAATTTCCTCCATAAAAATGTTCCTGTGGTGTCACTGATATACACTGTACATGTTACATGAATCTATCAGACAGTCAATCAATCAATCAATCTTTATCACACGCTACATAGACTAGCAGAGAGTGTGGTATGGTACGAATCTTAAAAAAAACAAAATGAAATATATGTGTATAACAACAGTATATGAATAATATTTAATATATTTCGGAAAATCTACAATTTTTAGACAAACTACTGTATATGTGTTACATGTAAATGTACTCGACCTTTGCTAGTTTTAAGCATAAACCTTGAAGTTTAATATAGAAACGTTTGTACTTTTCTGTATAATGATATGTGCAAATGTCAGAGAGTGACAGAAGAACTTGTGTAGCACTGTTGGTACCACAACACGCTTACCTAGAGATCTGACTATTCCCATCGTCAACCTATCGAACATTTCTCTTGTGTGTGGTATTTCGGCCATTTTGGAGGCAGCCTCTAAGTGTGCCTTAGCTAACATCAAAAAGTGTTATATGACCTGTCCAGCAGGTGTTTTTTCTAATGTTTATATTGACAGGTGATATTTCACCTGACCCGCTCGATCAATATGCGTTTATTTGTTCGTTAATTGAAGCCTGCCTAACTTTGTGGATTTTTTTATCCTGAAGAATCAGAATCAGATTATGTTCGTAGCAAATTGAGTTCACTAAACTTTTCCACTCATTTGAGCTGCTTTGGCATAACGGGAAACCTACACTCTGTACGGATGAAAAACTTCTCCACTTGAACTGGAAAGAACGCCAGTAGTCTAATATTCAGAACCAACCTGAGTGGTCCAAACAAGATGGCAGCCCCGTTGGATGTGAAACTTGCCGAGTCGGTCGAAAATTTTGACGAGTAAGTGTCATTATAACTTTTCCTACCTAGTTGCAAAATAATTTGGACATATATACAAATAGAAAATTAATCTATATATTGTAGCTAGTTTTATTATATATACCGAAAGAATTTATGTATACAATGTGTCCACGAGGAAATCAATCATTTGTTTTAAAACTTGTGTTCCAAGTCTTGCAAGTTGTGAGATTCTCCGACCCCGAGTACGTCTTGATACTTCGCCCTGATTTTAGATTCAGGAAGGAGTAAGTCCCATGTAAAGCATGCTCAATCCAGGTTAGATAAATGAGAGAATTGAACCAAATTATGGAAACGAAACTATCAACACGGCCACGGGTCCTTTTTTTTTTTTATAGATGTTCTGTCGTGTGTGCTTGTAAGATATGCGCCCTCGTGTGGTCGATATCATGAACAACAAAAACAAAATTTAATGTAATTTCTGTACAACGATAAAAAATAAATGTATTGTATACTTTTTTTCAATAACACATTTGGCATGTTATTCATCTTTGTGTGATCAAACTATCAGTGTCACCGAGTGTCACGATGAAAAATTGAAATAATTGGACATCTTTATAGTACAAAGAAATAAGAATACATGCTTGGAATTTTTGCTGGCAATATGTTATTGTTTTACGTTTTTGTGAATAAAAAAGACATGTCCATGTACAGAATGTGCATCTGTAATATGGTAGTAAAATACACATGAATTGTAATATTTGCATTGCTATACTTTGTTTTACCATATAGAACAGAAGATGATGATCTTGGTTGGGGTCAAGGGGAATTCATTAATCCCTCAGGTAAGTACAAACAATTACATTGGTTTTATATACTTAGGAGGCAGGGGTTATAAGCAACCTACATTTTGTAGTTGTAGGGATGGGGTGGGGGTCAAGTCAAAGTGTTTCTGTACATTCAGCATAGGCATACATGTATAGTTGGAAAATTCTTGTCAGATTCACACATAGTTTCCTATATATTATATTATATGTTAGGTTGGAAACTACATGTATGATGAGACATCGTTTCAAGCCCCATAACCCGTGAAATGGTAGGCTTAGGTATTCACAGAGAAATTGAAACAAACAAAATGTTATGTTCAAGATTGCCTACTAGTAGATTGTGTGGTTTGGGTATCAAATTTATGGGGTGGATAGGTCAGGGGAGTTATTATGACAAGCAACAGATTGGTTTTGAGGCGGGGGGGGGGGATAAGCAAAGCAATTCATTTCGCTGCAGGTAGATTCTACTCTCTCACCATAAGTACAGAGTGTAGAAGATTACTGGTGTACAGACTACAATGACTTACATCGTGTATATTTCCAATATGTAAAAAGGTTGATTCCCAAAAATATTGTGAATACAATAAGTTATTGTAATAGAATGACATTTGGTGATTTTACCCAAACAGCACCACCAGAAACAGTACAGTACAACTGGTGTAATATCACTGAAGATTTTATGAATGCAACAGAAGAATTAGAACTGGGGGAATTATTGCATGATAAAGAGTAAGTCATTTACAGTAATGTATTTTCAGCCATTAGGATATAATTTGTCAAATATTTAGATGTGTATAGTTTGTGTTCTTTTATTGATACCTTTAATAGTCATTAAAACTGTGGATGTAGCTGTATTTTATAACTAAAGATATCAATTTTAAATTAAACTCTTTAAAAAAGAGAGAAAGGCACACAAACTTTAATACAGCAAGTCCTTGTGTATTTTCCATCTATAATTTCATTGTCCTTTATATTTATTCTCCCCAGGCATTCATCGAGTAATGGTTCCGTTCTGCAATTTTTTTTAGAACAATATGAAATAATTAACATAACAAAATTGTCTTTTTGATTTTTGTTGATTTATTATGACTCAATTATTGGGAGAACACTGATACAATTTAGAAAACATTTCCAATGTTATTTACAGCTTTGGTTTATTTGAGGCTATGTCAGCCATTGAGATGATGGATCCTAAAATGGATGCTGGTATGCTATGTAATCAAGCCAATAGAAAAGTGCTCAATCTAGAGCAGTCAATAGAAGCTGGAACTGTGAAAGTCAAAGATCTATCACTGCAAGAAGTCATTGGAATCATTGATTCTACATTAGCTTGTATTGTAAGTAAATCATTGGAATCATTGATTCTACATTAGCTTGTATTGAAATCATTAGAATCATTGATTCTACATTAGCCTGTATTGTAAGTAAATCATTGGAATCATTGATTCTACATTAGCTTGTATTGTAAGTAAGTCATTGGAATCATTGATTCTATATTAGCTTGTATTGTAAGTAAATCATTGATTCTACATTAGCTTGTATTGTAAGTAAATCATTGGAATCATTGATTCTACATTAGCTTGTATTGTAAGTAAATCATTGATTCTACATTAGCTTGTATTGTAAGTAAATCATTGGAATCATTGATTCTACATTAGCTTGTATTGTAAGTAAATCATTGGAATCATTGATTCTACATTAGCTTGTATTGTAAGTAAATCATTGGAATCATTGATTCTACATTAGCTTGTATTGTAAGTAAATCATTGGAATCATTGATTCTACATTAGTTTGTATGTGAATCATTGTTCTATATTAGCTTATATTACAAATGCATATGTGCATCAAGCAATGAATTTCACTTATTCATTATTAATTTGTATTCATTTGGCGATGTCTATAATGTATGAGTGCCAGGAGGAGTGTCAAGAGGGTATCCACCATTTTAAAAGTAATTTATTTTGGTTGTGATGTTGTTGTAAAATTTAACTGTTCCAACATTATATATATGCATGGTTTCATAGCTCTCATTGATGGTTTCATTTATTGCTGATCCAAGCTTATACAAGTGATATACATGATATGATATGATATTGTTTTGTTTTTTAATTTCAGGTGACATGGCTTGAGGGTCATTCACTAGCACAGACTGTTTTTACTAATTTATATCTCCATAATCCTGAACTTGTCGAAGATAGGTGTATCAGGTCATTCTCACTTTTTGTATTAAAAATGGTTGACATGGTGAGAGAAAAGGTCAACAGAGCTCTCGTCTTTGAAGAGGTAAACACTTGCTAGGCATCTCAGTACATGTATATAATAAGCAATATCATGACACCCCCCCCCCCCCCCCCCCCCTGTATGTATGCTTATGTGTATGTGTGTGGGATGGATGGTTGTGGATATGTATGCATGGATGTATATATGTGTGTGTATGTGTGTGTGTGTGTGTGTGTGTGTATATATAAGTGTGTACGTGTGTTTGTGTGTGTGTGTGTGTGTGTGTGTGTGTGTGTGTGTGTGTGTGTGTGTGTGTGTGTGTGTGTGTGTGTGTGTGTGTGAGTGGTTATTCTCTATTTCTAGATATGAATTTTTCAAATATCTTTCATATTGAAACTGTCAGAGTTACATTTTGGTGTCTGCAGTTTTAAAGTTTGAAGAGCCTGAAATATTTCAATAGAATCTTTGTATAATTTCTATGTTGAAAAAAGTGTCTTCTAAATTAGACCATCAAGACTTGTATACATGATTACCATGATGCACATGGTAAAAAAAATGGCATCTAAGTAATTATCACCATTTCAGTTTGTTGGTTCTTGTAAACGTACAAATGCTTGAACATCAAACATCAGAAATTGTGATTTTAAAGATCAAATACTTGTGAAAACTGTACAGGTGGTGATTATTGTTATTATGTGTTGATAGGAGGATTTCCAACCAATGACATACGGTTTCAAACTTGCCACAAATGTGAGTGATTTGAGAGTTGGTGGTATGTTGAAAGAAGTAGAAGAGGAATATTCAAAGAGAATCAAGGTGAGTGAATCTCCTCTTGTGAAATAACATTAACATAGTGTTGTACACAATCTATTTCTTATTGTATTAAGACTTTCCAGACAAGTATCCTTGTAACCCTTCATCACAACTTTGATAATAGTCTCCTCTTGTCAAACCAATGTTACGTAATTGTATTGTACCCATTTGTTTTTCAGAGCACTAGAATTAGGAAAGGGGAAGAAAGAGATGCTGCTACTGAAGTTGAGGTAGTGTGATTTCTTTGTGTTGTCTGATTGCATTCATCAAGATAGGGATATTGTGTTATCTGCCGATATTCAAAGTGATAGAAAGTCTTGTCACATATGTTGGTACTGTAATAATCCATTTAGATTGACCACCCAGAGTCTTAATGACGTAATTATTTTTCTAAACCATACATTTTTATCATGATAACTGATCCTGCCATGGCCACTGTCTTTTACATGGACTTGACCTGAAGAGGGCTAAGTAGTATGAAAGAGAGTTTTCTATTATATTTCTACTATCAGAGTATTAATATAACACAGTGTTATTTAGAGTTGAGTATTTAAATTTCATCTACTTTTCCACCTGTAGCATCAACAGTACATAGCTGTACAGTCAAGGATCAAATTCTGTCGTATGTTTTATGCTGCCATAATGGCCTTAAACAGGAAAGAGGTAAGACTTTAGTACTCTTTCATCAAGCTAGTAGCTATTACTTCAGTCTTGTTTGCCATTTAGATTTCATTTTAGCCAAAATATAGCAAAACTAGTGCAACTGAATTTCCTGCATATGAAAGATATTCTATTGTTTAGGTGATGGATTGTAGTCTCCAAAATTTCTTGTGTCAAACCATGTTGTATAACAATTTTTATTCACATTTTCTTCTCTAACAGGAAGAAAGTTTTCATTGTAATGATTTTGTAAACATGACAATTTTGGTTACATGCTAATTTTTGCTTACATATTTCACTGGAAGGCAAATATTGATTATATGCAGGATTAGCTTTTGTAACTATATTGATGCTGCATTGCACCATAGACCTACACGAAAGGGTCTATTATTGCACATTGAAACTTTATTATGCACAACATATAGTCTCTGGAAATCAGGCACAGCTGTACAGATTAATAATTTACAGAAATTTGTAGTAGGAGGAATTTCCAGGCTTAGAATAGTATGTTTTGTATTTCAGGTTAAACAAGGTGTGATAGAAGCAAAGAGACATATTCAACAAGCAGGGCAGTTACTTGGAATGATTAAGAACACTATACACTATGGTAGACAGTCTGTAGTTGATACTGGTGATGCTAAGAATAGAGGTAAAGAACATTAACTTTTGGAAATGCCAGTAGATAATGTTTAAGAGTCATTGATGTCACAAAGAACTAGTCTAGCTAGCTTCTAACTTATTAATTATAAACTGTGGAGTCATGATGGGTGAATGGTTAGCGTGACTGGCTTGGAATTTACAGGTTGCAGGTTCGAGCCCTGTCGCTGCCTGCTGTTTGTTTCTGAGTGGCTAAAGTCCTTGGGCAAGATTTGAACTACGACTGTGCTTCAGTCAACCCAGCTGTATAATTGGGGACCTGGTAGGATGTAGGTTGCAATGTGAAGGCTTTAATCCTATGCGCTTAAATGGCTGCAATGGATTGTATGCTCCCCGGGGAGTTGAGGAAGACTAAAGGGCCGTTGTGCCGTTCTGATCCGAGCCAGGGGTAATAATTGTAAAGCGCTTTGAGCACGGTGTGGGAAAGCGCTATATAAAAACCGAACATTATTATTATTATTATTCTAGACCATCAGTCAATTCTGCTAACTTTGACCTTAGGTTGCATTGTGCCAAAGTCTCTGTTGAGGGCTTGGTACTGACATCCTCAGTTTTTTTGTCAGCGTTCTTCCAAGCACAGATCTGAGGTCTTGTTGCAAGGAACTTATTAATTATAAACTGAGTTGGTCAGCCAGACTACATAGGCATGGCTTTAATACGTTGTTACTAACATTTTTTCATAGGTTAATTCCTTCATGTTCAAATACCCTATTATTCTTCTTATCAAATCTCATCTATATTTCTTTCATGAAAATTGTCTAAATAATTTCTTGTTTTGTTCCCATTCACTTAGTTTTAATGGGATTTGAACCACTAGTGAACCAGAGACTTTTACCGCCAACGTTTCCCAGATATTGTAAGATAGTTAGCCAAGAAGAAGCAGTGAGTTATCTATCAGGATTAATATCAAGAATTGATAAAGTGTGCGATGTCATAGAGTACCAACAATTTCAGAGTACTTTGGTAAGTCTACAAGTGTCTTTTGGATGTTAGTTAGTCAATGAGAGATGAGAGCTATTGGAATATTTAACACATCAGCACCGGAAACAGGCTCGGTGCAAGTCAAATCACTTAAGAATGTCGGTATTAAGAATGATTCTAGATTTTGAACTTTTTATCATTTTCAATCATTTCTACAATATCGGTTGTGTATGAAATAGTTGTATTTAATGTACACTTACAAATGTACTCTCAGAGCCAGACTAAGATATCTTGCAATAACCAATAATCTGTACATTTAAAATAAACTCCCTTGTATTATTTCACTTTTATTTTGCAGGATTTTTTCATTGAATTTAGCAAACAGAGTCCATGTGTGTTATCAAGAACTCTACTACAGATGATTTTCTGGCCACAAAATAAAAAGATCTTTGGTGTGGAACTGATGCAGGACTTCATCAAAGATGGGATCAAGAATTTTCTCTGTCCTCCAGTTCTTGCTCCAAAGTCATCATTGTTGAATAATCCACAGGCTAAAGACTACGTTGATGTCCTTCTGAGTCATATGATACGGGTAGGGTTATGTTTTCACAGACATTATTAGTACTGAGTCATATGATACGGATAGGGTTATGTTTTCACATACATTATTAGTACTGAGTCATGGTAATGGATGGATGGTAATGAAAAGACGTCACTTGTACACATCAGTGTTTCGTAGATAAAAGACAAGATTCTACGTGTGTTTTGTCACATTGAATGTTTTAGATGTGATCAAATGAAGAAGCCATATTGAAAGTGCCAAAACCATTCCAGTAGAACAGCATAAGAATGATACAAGAAATGTATACATGTTATTTTTAAACTATGCCAAGTGGTTCAGTGATGTATATCCGGAAATTAGCCTGTGGCACATCTTTGTTCACAATATGTTCAACATTTGTTGTACTGAGGAATTCTGCATTAATGTTTCAACATTTTCATTAATTTTTGATTTGTCATTTTTGTTCTAGCCAATCTGTCTGTTATACCAAATACATGGTCACAACAGAGCTAGACAGAGAGATAAACTTGCACACATACTGGAGGATTTAGCTAACCTTCAAGATGAAGTAAGTAACATGTGTCACAGACTAAAATTATAAAACAGTTAGTTATTTAGGTAGAGATAGAATGCAAAGATCTTCCTCTCTCCAAATGTGATTAGGTAAAGGATATACAATGAGGTACATGAGCACTGAGTTGTATGTCCTACTAATACTATGACTCTTTTTGTGGTGATGACTTGATGATATTCATTATACTCTCATCTGTTATTTTCACATATACACCACATTCATACTCAAACAGGGTCACATTGATAGGTTGGCAGGGGCAACGTGCTATTTTTTATGTTATATACATGCATTTTTCAATGAGCACAATGTCAAGACCAGCCCAGCGATGGCTTTCCAGTAAACCATGTCTTTGTACTTCCATGAAATTAAATAGTGATGCAACTAGTAGTAGAGACCATGTTTATCAATGGTGGTCAGTGCTTTGTGATGAAGGCTAGTGGTTGATAGGAGTCTGTATTCATCTACATCTTGTCTTATATAATGTATATTCTGTTATGTATAGGCAGATAAAGTGGATGCAGCACTACATACTATGTTAGCAAAGCAAGAACCAGGAAGACAACACTTAGCTTGTTTTGGTAGTTTTGTACTTTACCATACCCTGCGTGTTATGATACAGTATACTCTATCTGGCTTTGAGTTGGAATTATATGCACCGCATGAATATCACTATGTATATTGGTAAGTAACAGTAATAAGTACAGGTATATCTTAAACATGTTATCACAAATGTCAAAAACAGATGAGGTATTTCTAGAATCTTTGAAAACAAGCATTTTAGATTTCAAATTAGATTGGATAAATGGTATCTGTCTAGGATATAGCATTGGTACATAGATGTGTACAGGATCCTTGTTCACTAACTAGTTGCACAGAGACATTGTCTGGTTTCACAATGAAAACTTTTCATTTTGTGCAATTTATTAGTATGTATGCATTTATATTTATGAAATATTTCACAGATGATCCATTCATTGTGTTATGCATTGTTATCATTCACAATTAGTCAGTTTTTTGCTATTTTTATAGGTATTTGTGTGAATTTTTGTATGGTTGGCTCATATCAACTCTGACAAGAGCTGAAAGTTTTCTCCTTGAACAAGAAAGCATAGCAGAACAACAACAGAAGGGCAGGAGTAGTAAGAAAAAGAGTAAAAAAAAGAAATCTAGGCCTCATGAAAGAGATATCACCATAGCGCAAGCACTACAGAATTTATGTAATGGGTTTTACAAGGTGAGTTGGAATGCTGTAAAGACATTAATGTGTTGTCCACCCAAAGCTTTAATCAAGTCATTAAGCTGATTTGAATAGGAGTAGATTGCAGACATCGATCCATCTCTCTGCAGCCATTTCCTCAGACATAACTATGCCAATTGCTATTAAACTTGGTAAAAAGGTGAGATGATACTTTGGAACATGTAGTGTTACATAGTTACTGCTACCACTGTCACAGTACCCCATTGGGAGTGTGTCTTCCACAAAAACTTGTCTTGTTTTTCATAGTTCTATGTAGAAAGTTTTTACTAATTACTTCTAGTTTACTGAGTTAACTGTTTTGCTAAAAGCTTATGGTCATTGATATAACCATAGACAATCTATGATATAACATGCAATCTATTAAATTACGGTACTGCAAATGGCAATGTACACAACTAAAATCCAATGTTTGGCACACACATGAAGTGAGAGAAAAACACTTCAAAGATAAGAAGACCCCTACAAGATAATTTAACATTTCACAGACTTTGGCCAAGTGTTATGTAACATTATATAACCATACTTCATAGACTTCCACTGTAAAGGACCGACTATTTTCATAGGAAAATCACTCTTTTGGACGTTACTTGAAAACCCCTGATCGAATCACTCATTTGTACATTTTTCATCTAGGCACCCAAAGTAATATCTCTACCAAATATCATGGCAATCAGTCAAGCGGTTTTTGAATTTAAGTTGTTCAAACCCACACAACCGTACATACACACATTTTGTTATGCCTATACATACACACGCCCTACTGAACTACTGTAGTGTTCAGCTGTGCTAAAAAGTATACCATATTATTTTCTCTTGGGTTTTAGACTGGCTAACTGCAATGTTGGAATTTCCCATGGATTTTCACAAAGATGAGATAATCTGAAGATTAAATAGTCGTAGAACTAATATATGGGTTTACATTTCTTACCACCGTGTCATTTTTGTTTTTACAGGAAATCCTACCTGTATTCTTGTTTCATCTATGTCATTCTGCCTTTCTGACTCCTCACAGCAGACATGGTTGTTGCCTGTGGCATCAGCCCTTTTTGTAACTACTAGTATTCTTTCTGCTAGTCTCCGGACAGTAGCCAGCTTGAGAATGTAGCTGAAAATCCACATTCCACTTTTAAGTTGGCAGCTCTACCGGAAAGTGTCATCCATTTCTACAGTTGACTATCTAACTCTAGTCTTTACATTTCCTGTTTTATTAGGCAATGGTTGGACTGTCACTGGATAATAAATTGAAGAGACCTAACCAAGACTTTGATAATGAACAAGTGCGTTATGAACACCGCTTTGCTCCCTTTGGTAATGTACTCACTCCACCACCAGTACAGTATCAACAATTTCAAGAAATGACAAACCTCAGTAAATACAACCCTCCATTAACAGCAATAGACTTCTACATGTCTTCATGTAAATATTTCCAGCAAGCCAAGAACATATTTGAAACTATAGTGAACCCAGGTGAAGAGGTAGGTAGATAAATTCAAATTCATCAAACAGAGTGTACTTTTCTCGTGAAAAAATGTGGGAATGTGGAGAAGTGTACTACAGCTGTGATGGTAGTGAATTCTTGTGAAAGAATGAGGTGATAGGAAATAAATGTGTGACTGGTGTGGTCTGTAAACATAGGTTTGAAGTTCTTACATTGCAGTAAAGGTGATGAGATATAGAAACAATGTCATGGTCTCAAAAAATTAAAAACCTTTCATTTTCTGTTCAAATGTCATAAAATGCAGAATAACTGTAAATTTGAATGCTTAGAGTGAGTTGACAGTCAAGTTCCTTGTCTGTTTAGTACTTTATTCTATGTATGTGAGGTTCAATCTGGTGCATATTATTACTGCCAACATCAGACCATGGACAAGCAAAACCAGTTACAAACAGGGATACGGAAGTTTCTCAGATAAATTTCACTTTATGGTTCGGTTTTCATAACTCTCAGTAATTGTAATAGTACTCGTAGTCTACTTCATGCTAGCATCAAAATAGAACAAGAAGGTTGACTTATTCTCAGTACCTGTAATAGCATTTTACCTCATGCTAGAGGTTCAAAATAGAACAAGAATGCTGACTTATTTTAATCTATGCCCATGTACTTATGCATGCACGTGTGACATGTGGAGCAAAAAAAATTGTGTTGACAAATTGAGTAATTTGTTGTTTTTTAATATGACATGCCCTGGTGGTAAAATTCTACTGCAGGTACTGAGAATTGTTGGTCTCCCTAGCATCCATCAGAATTGTTGGTCTCCCTAGCATCCATCAGAATTGTTGGTCTCCCTAGCATCCATCAGAATTGTTGGTCTCCCTAGCATCCATCAGAGTTGTTGGTCTCCCTAGCATCCATCAGAATTGTTGGTCTCCTTAGCATCCATCAGAATTGTTGGTCTCCCTAGCATCCATCAGAATTGTTGGTCTCCCTAGCATCCATCAGAATTGTTGGTCTCCCTAGCATCCATCAGAATTGTTGGTCTCCCTAGCGTCCATCAGTCATTGATCACATGTATTTTGATAATTTATACAAAGCCTTCCACTTGATCCAAAATATTTCTCCAGAAAGGTGATATTTATTATGGTATTTCAAATTCTCATTTCAGATACTGACCCTCATCAAGGTAGCAAAAACCAACTTTGTGGTGATGAAGTTGATTGTTGGTGGACACAAGAAAGATTCTACACAGCCTGCTAGCTTTGATTTCACAACTCACAGGACATTTCCTATCATCAAAATAAACTGAGATATGAAGTACATTGTATCAGTACAACTCTACAGATGTGATGATTTTATAGTAATGTTATGGAAACTGCCAAGTCCCATAGAACATTATGCCAATACACCATGTACAAAAGTTATATGGGAGATTGCAAAGTTCAGCAGTGCATTATGTGATGATGATGATGATGATGATGTCTCCAAAGATTGCCAAGTCCAGTAGTGCACTGTGATGATGTTGTCTCCAAAAATCCTCTAGAAGTATATAATGTAACTTAAGTATTTCTACTGTCATCAACTATTTTAAGTTAGGAACACAAGTGTCTGGATTTCTTTTATATAAATTATGTATCATACTTAATAGCATGCTTTTTTTTAAAGAATATGGTTACATTTGTATAGAACCTATCGCTATTGTTCATATCCTACACAGTAACACATTAAATGTCATATATTTAAAATGACTGTCATTCCCTTAGGTGTGGGTCTGTATTTCCATTGAGGAAAGTAAAATCTATGTAATTGATGTCACATGCACTTTCAATTAATACATTCAAGTAGTTTTTATCCCCATATTGACAGGTATACCAGGCTCCTGTGTCACCGTGTAAGGCTTTAGAAGCCATGATGTACTAGATGTATAGGATCTTTTGTAGCTGTAACTTTTTCACCACTTTTCTTTGATTTTCCCCCATGACGGAGACACTAGATCTTTATGGGAAACAGTTCAGTCCACCTAATTAGTATAGGTGAATTGTTGTACATATCAGTGATGGTACAGTGTGACAGTGTACATTGGCTTGATGTCTGTATGTAAACAGCTGGGAATCAGGACTGAGTACAGTGTACATTGGCTTGATGTCTGTATGTAAACAGCTGGGAATCAGGACTAAGTACAGTGTACATTGGCTTGATGTCTGTATGTAAACAGCTGGGAATCAGGACTAAGTACAGTGTACATTGGCTTGATGGCTGTATGTAAACAGCTGGGAATCAGGACTGATGCATGAACCTTGAGTACTTGTACTTTCAACACAGTTATTATAGTATAGCCATAAATGTGAAAGTGTTTGTGTTTAAAGTTTTGAACACTGACTACCATCACAAATGATGAGAAGTAGAAACAACATTTAAAAACATGCTGACATTTCTAATACATGGAACATGAATAAAAAGTTATCTAAAACTTTATTGCACAGTGTATTCTTGTATAACAAATCATTGAAAGATATGTGAAAGTTTCTCTGAAACTAAGTACTGGAGGAATAGTACAGTATTGATATGCATTGTGTAGTAGTCATTGAGTGGATCAGCTGAATGCAAGATTTGTGAAAATGAATACAAATATTAAATTTGTTATATCCATTGAAGTTTGCATTCTTAAAATACATTAAAGTTGATAAAATTTGTTAAAGTTTGGATATTAACTGTATGTCCACTTAAAATATTGAGAAATTTGTAAAAGCTCAGGTCTTCATTTGTCCATTTCCTTAAAAATAAATCTATACAAATTTTTAAAAGTTCTGGTTTATGCAAGTTTGGCAAGGCTAATGCATTTCGTTTGGTTAAATTTACAGTAAATCTATGGTTGACAAAAAAAACCCAAGTACATTGGAAGAATACACAGACCATTCATTGATTATGATTTACAGTTTATGTTTGGCCATTAGTCCAAGCCTACTTAGTGGGTGTGTTATCTTGTACAAATGACCACCCATATCTATATAACCATTTGGTAATACTCTGAATGAGACGGCAGTTGATCTAACTTGACCTTTCACCTCTGATTTCTGACTTTCTGAGTCTTGGGTATGCTTCTTTTCGGGTGAGATCTGAAATGTATTAATCATTTCATCAGCAACATGTTTGGCAATGGCAAGGGAGGTTGATACACCTGTAGATCTGATACCACCAACTGTTATCCAAGATCTGTACAGGAAAAAAGAGAAAGAGTATATTAACAGTACACCAATACAAGCTTACTTAGGAACACAAAATGTCACACGTACATTTTGTACATTTTAAAGATTTTTGGGGGAACACACTTGTTCTACCCTTCACATACAGTTGGTATATGCTGTCAATTTGCATGAAAACCGAATTGCAAGTTTTGGAATTTATACCATCTGGCACAACTGGCTGTCATACAAACCTTGTCATTCTGTTTGATGCATGCATGAATACATTAAGGGTTTCACAGACCATATGTAATTTGGGTTTCTAGATTTGTTGTGCAACACGAGAGTAAATTATATGGACTCGTACAGCGCCCTCACATGTTCATAAAATGTAGTCCTATTTTACACATAGCCTCTCCTTGTTGAACAAATTTCCACAAAGTTTCACAGAGATTGTTTGAAATCAGTAGTCATCACAACCACTGATTGAAAAGACAACAAATACGACATACCTGTTTTTATGTGTGATTAGATGGTAATCATTGAATTGAGTAGCAGGTCGTAGGCCTGCATAGGTGGCGATAACCTTTTTATCTTTCAGTGCAGGAACAACTTTCCTTGCGTAGTCCACCAGTGTTTCTATAGTGTCTAGGTTTGTAGTTCGGTCTTCTCTACTGTCTTGATCTTCAGCTGTTGGACCCACAACAATATGACCATACACTGAAAAGTTATGTCATATCTGAGGTTAGTATTAACATGTAACAATATTTGCTTATTGACTGGCTATGAGGGTACTAGTAGATGTATATTACCTCAAGTGGTGTTAGCAGCAACTATTTCCCAGAGGCTGAAAGTGTTCCATTATTTTATAAGCAGTAATGTGATGTCTACTAGTGCATGAATAAAGCCAGGCAATAAGTGTTTAATAACACATCAGTAAACCAGGCATGTATTCTTTCCACAGTGAAAAAAAATCATTGATAGAACATCTTGTGCTGTTGTAATTGTGCCCTATAGGGAAAATAGAGAAAATGAATATTGGCCTCTGTAATATGCAAATTGAAGTCACTATGGGTCACTTATTTCATACCACATGACACGGTGTAAGCCAATCACTGAAAACTGTATGGAAACACTGTTATAATATACTATATTGTCTCTGTACTAATTTTTATCCAGGTATTTTTGTGAATGCCTTTTATGAATTCAAATATGCTGAAGGCACTTCAACTTACAAAAAAACAAAGAAAAAAATACCTGTTGGAAAAACTAGAACTCCCTTGGTTTTCTTGGATGGTAATGGTAATATGATGGAACTTAGAACTTCCTCAGCACACTGCTCAAAGACTGCAAACTGACCTTTCCTGGGTTGGATCCTGTAGAATGTACAAATATACCAGATACAGTTCATTTAGTAGAAGGTCTGCATCATTGAATCTACAGTAACTCATCAACTGCATCACACATCGTACATGATACAAGTTTTTCCAGACTGTCCCCATGTTTATATCACTGACTTGTATTTCAACTCTAACTCAGGGAAAGACCCATCTCAACCTCCCTATTCTACCCACTTCAAGTATCACATTCTACCCACTTCAAGTACCACATTCTACCCACTTCAACCTCCCCATTCTACTCACTTCAAGTTCCCTATTCTACCCACTTCAACCTCCCCATCTCAACCTCCCCATTCTATCCACTTCAACCTCCCCATTCTACCCACTTCAAGTTCCCTATTCTATCCTATTCAATCTCCCTATTGCAGGTTAAACATGTACAAAATACTCTGGAAGTTAATAATATTGATTAATCTCACAGATCTCTGAAAACTCAAAGTTACCAGTGAAGCATGTGTATGTGTGTGATAAAGTAATGGACCATTAATATTATGTTATGTTACTGGGGTAAGATAATGTCATTCATAAACACTGAAATTTTCATTTGCAATGTTCTATTTTGAGTTCAGTTTTACCTTAGAAAATTATACATTTTCATGCATGACAAGTAGTTTCTTACTTGAAAGGAGAACTTTGATTGATATCTTCCACTGTGTCACCATGGAGACCTGCACAATTAATGACAACCTTTGCTCTGATTGGCCCCATGGTAGTCATCAGTAGCCAGTCATTAGCATTAGTTCTGTAACCACTGGTTACTTTGCAATTTTTGTAAATCTGGAAAATGATGAATGAAAAGACTACTGTGTGAGAGATACAAAGATTATACATGTTCCCCAGGTATACAAAGTATCTAGTTTTATGAAGAGCAGATATTGTTTCTAGTCATACTTTTTAATAGTAAATGGCTGACTTCCATATCTCTTCTATAATGTTAAACCAATCTTCTGAGTGGTGAGACTTTGAAATAGGTTCAATGTATACTTTGTCTAAAAAACAACAACAAGAAAACACAACTCCATATGTGTCTTTCAGTATTGTTTTAAATTATAGGATGATTAACAGGTGTTTATGCACATATGGGACATATATCAATGTTGTCAATCACAGGCATGCTCATGAGGTCATGGGTCATGGGTCACACTGACAAGTTCAAAGAGCCAATTTGCATAATATTGACCAAATTGTTTACAGAATATTCACTGACATTGTGCATTGTATTACTGATATATATGAATATTATGACAATACCTGTGCTCCGTGTTGCATAGCAACATGTGCAAGTATTATTGGCATCAACCAAGAATCTACAATCATCTCCCTTGGGATCACTACTGCTCCCAATGCATCATGGGATAGTGATGGCTGCCTGCGTCTCAGTTCTTCTTTGGATATTTGATACACATCATGTACTCCGACTTTATGTGACTGTTCTACAACTGAAGGTAACTTGTCAAGCTAAGGAAAGATAAAAAGACACCATTATTTGTGCTGGTGGTTGAAAATCAAATGGTTTGAAATGTCATTAAAACTTGATATCATTAAAATAGTTTAAATCATTACTGGGACAAGCCATTTGCCAAGCAAGTGGACTTGTTATCACAGAGTACCAATATTTACACATGTGATGATGGGCTCTTACATAACACAAGTAAACAGCTGTAAAACCTCTATTCAGCCGTCTGCATGGACTGCAATTGAGGCAAACCTTATCTCCGTCTTATATCAGTTGTTATCAATTTATTAGGCTATTATAAGTAACGCTACAAACAGCTTTAGACATGCAAACAACTTTTATGACACCCGTTTTCGCCAGGCAAGCCCGCGGGTTTGTTGTACTTGGACCGCTAATGGTTTGTGACTGTCATGTACAGTCATCTCAGTTTGAATACAAAGTATGGTATATTGTATTACATGCAAATTTGTTTGCAAAAATAAATGGACTAAAATATTAAGCAACCTTGAAATTAAGATAACACACATAAAATTGTAAGATTTGACCCAACCTCTAGCTGATTCCAAGCAACCACTAAAGCATCAGTTTTCTTAAATTTAATGTTGCACATCTTGTAAGTTATTTCATTGAGATCACTGGCAACTTGTAAAAGGTGAAGCTCTTGTTTTGCATCAAAGCCAATGTGAGCCATTCCAGTGAAAAATTGCAGAAATTAA
This sequence comes from Glandiceps talaboti, assembly GCF_964340395.1. Lineage (NCBI taxonomy): Eukaryota > Metazoa > Hemichordata > Enteropneusta > Spengelidae > Glandiceps > Glandiceps talaboti. Next base: position 24,237,084 of record NC_135560.1, on the reverse strand, counting down.
AGTTTCAAAGTAAACTCCAACTGCAGGAGAAGCAAAGCCTTATGCAAATTACTCAATGTATATTTGCATATATATGCAATATAGCAAATTAATAATATGCATATTGTATGATGTTGCATATTGTAAGTATCAGAGGAAAGTGTTTCACCTCAGTTTTATTCCAAGCAATCACTAGTGCACCAGATATCTGATGAGGGATGCTGAATTCAGAAAGAAATTGACTGCGTATCTCACATGCTTTAACTAGAAACATGTGTTCCCATGTATTTGATGTGACATCAAAACCACAACACATATGACCACTATAAAGACCAGAGAAAAGATAACTTGAGAATATAATTCTAAAATTCATTTTACATTACATGTAGAACATTACATACAAGGAAATGATATTGTTGAGTCACTCAGGGGGGAGCATTGGCAGTATTTCTGAAATGAACAGTATTGATCTTTGATACGATGTAATACATTATAGAATAAATTTCCATAAGAGTGCTGACATCTGTAAAATATATCTCTAGATTTCAATGTCAATAAAAAGGAGAATTGCTTTCTTATAATTTATATATATTGTAACATTTTGCCCTGCCCCCACATTACAAAATTGTCAAGGTGAATCATGGTGGTGGTGGTGATGGTGGTGGTGGTGGTGGTGATGGTGGTGGTGGTGGTGGTGGTGATGATGATGATGATGAGGAGGAGGAGGAGGAGGAAAAGGAGAACTATGGTGATGATGATGACAATGATGATGACTGATGATCATATGACGATGACAATCATTGAATGATGGTGATAACATTGATGATAAGTGTGATGATATAATGTGATATATAGATATATATGATATATATATATATATAGATATATATATATATATATATATATATATATATATATATATATATATATATATATATATATATATATATATATATATATATATATATATATATATATATATATATATATATATATATATATATATATATATATAAAAAGATATATTAATAAATAAAATAGCTAAAAAAGATACAAATTTTGGACACCTGTTTCCTGAGCTTGCCTCAGCTACCAAGTCTGGGTTCTTTTCACATAACACACACTTGTATCCTTGTTTGGTTAAGTCATGGACAACTGCACAACCAACAACGCCGCCCACGATGATAACAGCGTCATATGTTTCCATATTCGGACACAAATCTTCGCCACAGTTTCCTGGTGAATTATTACGATACTGTCGATAGAAGTATACGTAGAACTAATCAGGAAGTCTGGCGCTTATAGCTGGGAAGCTCCACCTATTCACCTTTGACCGTTTGTGACGTCAGGTTTGTCCAATATGGCTACCAGTATGTAAACGGACATTCATCGCTATCAACGAAGTTTTTGTTGCAGCTCAGTTGTGTAGTCTTCTTTTATCACGATGACATCAAAAGCGACAAAACAGTCAACCTTCAAGTCATACGTTGACCTTAAAAGCGACGTAAGTATGGAAGAAAACCATTTCGTAAATGTTTTCGCATGTTTTCTCCCATCTGCAGTTACATTATACGACCTTGCTGAGACCAAAATCACGTCGGGTCGGAAGTCTTTCAAGTTTATTAACTTTTGTGTGTGTGGTATTTTGATAATTGTATTATTCCCCTTATAGGCGCCTAAAAGTATTGAGTACATTCACGATCCAGGCAGTTCATTCCAATCGTATGTTGGTGTGTCGAGTGGTCATCGGGGTGGTAGTCGCGCAACACCCATTACTACTGCGAGTGCCGTAAGTTTACCTTTTGGTTGATTCAATGGCCCAACAACAGCAACACCCTGTTTGACCTATGCCATTGTACGTGGTTCGCCTTGCGTTAGATGCATTCCTATCACGCTGCATATACCACCTTACCCTTGTTAGTATACTCATCATGCTAATGTACATCCCCATGCATCTCGTGAGTGCTGCGGTGTTTGGACACCATCATTCCTGCTGTCAATTACACAAACTTTAGTACAGTGACCCCCTTTAGATTGTGTCAGTCCTAATATTTGGAACATGTCACTTCATTGAGTGTTGTATACTTGAGATGCTAATGCGACTGCTAGAGTGCTAAGGTGACAATAAAAAAATGTCCATTTGTTGGAATAATGAAAAAGATAATTATTACAAACAAAGAATCTAAATGTGTACGCCATTTGAGTGAAAACCATTGACTCATTGAGTGAAACTGAAATCAAACCACAGACAAGGAAGCAACTAAACTTTCATATGCATGATTTGTACAATGTTTAGTGAATATATAATAGGCTCACACTGCTGGATGAAAAAGAATATTCAATCTTACTAAGGAGGACGAAAAATCTATTATGATACACTTAATATCAAGAGTTTAAAAGTATCCAGTGTAGATGTTTATGTAGAGCAAATTTGATATTTTTTGTACTTTCTTGAAATGAGATTTTTGAAAATTGACAACCCAAAATGTGTAAGTCTATCTGCATGTATCTAGTAGATAGACCATAAACTCTTGTAGGGTCTATGGATAGACTAGTCTTATTCATTGTAGTGAGAACAGCTACATTTATTTTATGTGCAAACATAGACCCTATAGGTGTAGGGTCTATGGTGCAAATAAGAAAATTAATTCACTGTTAGTGGACAGTTTTTGATCAGGTGAGGTACAGACAAGTTCCTTTGTAAGAAGATGGAATTGTATTAGCTTATGAATTGATTTCCACCAGTCTCATTGTGTTATGTGTGAATAGATGGCTATTCTATAAGATGACTTCACAACAGAGATTAAAGCATTCAGTTTTATTATGGTGATGAGAAAATGGTTGATCCATCTAAGAGGTTTACTTTTGAGAGGCATAGACAATAGTTTTATGCTATCGAGTATGTCCAGAAGACAATTTGGGATTCTGTCAGTGTTAGTAGAAGGAGCTGGTACATGTTTACAATTAGTATATCATTATTGGTTAGAGTTGACTTGGGATGAGTTGGCTGTGTGATAATGACCTACTTTTAGCTGACACTGATTTTAACACCAGATCAGTATCGTCAACAAAAGTGCTTGTAAACAGAAAATGTACATAAAGTTTGTGATAGTAATCAAATCAGTTAGAAAGCAGTTATAGAAAGTTTTCATTTAATTAATCAATGAGCGGCAATGTTACATTGAGACAACAGTCAGTTAACCATGCCTTATATTACACTAGTTGATATATTTACTAGTTTGTTTGAGCACCGAACACTTATTGCAGAAAATCCAATGAAGAAATGTAGTTTTCGTAACTGTTGCAATAAAGATTCTATTCTATTCTATATATTTGGTAATGAAAATCTGCCATCATTGCTGTCAGCTAAATGTAGTGTTTGTATGCGTTTGAAAGTGTAAAGTTCATCTCTGAGTAGACCAAAATTGTGTGCATGTGATCTTGGCTTACAGTGGTGATGTCAATTTCGTTGATATGAGGCACTATACCATATTTGATATACTCAAAGTAAATATTGGATGATGAAGTGTAAAAACAGTTTAGTGAAAACAAAAAGCAGTTTTGCAGTTGTTATTAAAAATGAATTTATAATATTATTTATTTTGTCATTGTATATTTAACAATATTGTATGTGTACATGTTGTGTGTACATCATTACATGTACATTGTGTGTGTGTATGTGTATTGGTATGTATGTATGTATGTATGTATGTATGTATGTATGTATGTATGTATGTATGTATGTATGTATGTATGTATGTATGTACGTACGTACGTACGTACGTACGTACGTACGTATGTATGTATGTATGTATGTATGTATGTATGTATGTGTGTGTGTGTGTGTGTGTGTGTGTGTGTGTGTGTGTGTGTACAGTAACAGTGTAAACATATATGTATGTATTTAAATACATGTACTTGTCTTAATTACATGTACTTGTATAAATAAACATTTAAAAAAATGAATTTACTTGTGACCTTATGTAATGATTCAATGAAAGCTATTCAGACAACATATTAGTGACTCTAATTCAAGGTTATGAAATAGAATGTATCATTCTTAACAACACAATCAAACTGAAGAGACAGAAATTAGGGAGATATTTTGCATCAAAAACACAAAATAGATGTTGAATACAAAGTGACTTTACTGGTGGAAAAAAGAAGTAGACCTTATAGTTGTCAATACCAGATACACAATGAGATATTGTTAAAATATTAGTTACTTGGTTATCTAATAATCCCAGCTGTTTGATGATAAAACATTAATAGTCAGTCAATAACAACAACATATATATTATATGACATGCCTATAATATTACTGCAAAACAGGATTTGAGTTATTTCAAAGTTACCACTGTTGCTTGCTTTGTACTAATCATGTGTAACCACATACACATATACCAGTAACCCAGTAGTAGTAGTAGCAGTAGTAGTAGCCCAGTACCACAGTCAACTTGACTTGTCTGTGGGGACTAAAATTCATATTCAAGGATGGTCCTGGTACAAAACATTGACATCATTAGGCATTTATGAATATTTCAAATTACCATCACTGGCCACTACTGTACCTAGTATACCATGGTACTGTACACTAATTAATCACGACATCAAACTAATGTCTTGTCACTGCACATATTGCAGACATACTTATTGAGGTTTGCAAAGCACAGTGATAATGTAAAGAAGACAGTTTTAATAATTTATATCTTGAGTATATAGAATGATATAGAGACTGTGTAGGTTGCAGTGCTACTGAATATTAAATGTGCAATATGATATATCAAATGATTGATTCACACACCATGACATTTACTACATTTAGATATTGAATATCTCTTGCCTGAATTAGAAAGCAAAGTGAGGAGAAATACAAATATTCACAAAAAATGATTCGGAGTTCATACAGCTCATGGTTTGTGTTGAGAATCACATACCAGTCTTATGACATTTAGAGGTCAAAGGTCGTAATTGAAGCAGCTGTGTTTTACTGATGTTTGTTATTAATCACAATAAAATTGTACTCAATGTAATCTTTATCAGATTTGAAACTGAAACATATATATTAGATTGATACAAGTTTTCATTTTACTTCCTCTTTTGTGTTATTTTTACATCAATGTATATAAACTAGCTCAAAATTATCTTTGTTGTTATTCTCCCTCTTGAACAGCAGGGCCAGGTTTGACATGTTGTGAGATAGTAAAATAAAATACAGCTATAGTATTTGTACATGTAAGGGGTACCTTTGACCTGACTTTAATATGTCTTACAATGATATTGACCTTTGAACTTTGCAATCATCCACCCTGTGGATATACAGTGATCATGTAGATTATACAGAGTGCTTATTGTCAAATAATCTATAGTTGTTTCAGGCCAGGGTTTCAATCCAAGGTTCTCCTATTATAGTGTTATCTATCAATGAAACTATAAGAATTACAAAGAATCATTCATTATTAATATAGACCCACATTTTCAGACAACTATTAATTTGATAAATTTATAAATTTTAATCCTGGGATTTTTATCCTAACCCCAACTGGACCCTTATTGCTTTTCAGTTTTGATGTCTGTTAATTTATGCATAAAGCAGCTAATACATATTTGATTATGTTAATCATCCATAGATCAATAATGTATTTGATATTCAACCAGAGACATGCTGCATTTCAATACCATTCCATAATTTCATTACATGGTGAATTGTTACATTCTCTGCTTTACAGTTTATGTTGCCATGGTAATGTCAGATTTAAATGAAATATAGTCAATAGTTCAAATATTAATTTTAGATGCAAATAACTATTCTGTTCATTCAACATTCACTGTAAATAGTGGGTTCCTTCTAGAATACCAAACTCAAATATAATTTCTGAATGACTAAATTTCAAATAAGTACTATAGAACCACCCATTAGACACCAAAGGCCATCAATTCATATTATTATGTCATCCAGTTAATAAATTGGAGCATTTCCTGTTTATCTCATTTAAACCATCGGTAGAAGTAAATACCAGTTTTAGACACATTGTACTACAGGAAAACCCTACAGATAGCACTGGTATTTTATAATAAGATTGGGAAGTGCAGCCATCATGTCATCTCTGCATGAAAATAGTACAGCAAAGACCAAAGTCATTCAGGAATACATCGTTATAAAGTGGAGTGAAAAGTCTTGTGTGGAAGTGTGTGAGCACTGATTAAATTGATACACACAAGCTTCTTTCTATATTTTTATCATATTACTGGCAAAAATGGACAAAGAAAAGTGTAGAAGTTGACTACGTAAACTGCTATAATATATGCATATGCATACTTTCAATTCACTGGCTCAGCTTATAGTATTATGTATTAATTCATATCACTTTTATAGCAATATCCTTCATACAGCTATGATGATGTAATTGTAAAGTTATATTGGTTAATGTTGTTGTATTTTCTTTTTACTTACAAGGTAACGAAAGCAGCAGAAGATGTATTTGATAAAACATCAGAACCTAAACTACTATCAGGTGAGAAAACAAACCTATGAAGACTTTTTATTGTAGAATAAAAAAAAGACTCAAAAAAACCCCAAAGAGTATAAAATTATTCTTTTCAAATCTGATTAAAATCTGAAGCAAACGGCCAGATTTGCTTTCATTGTGAATTTAAGACCAGTTATACCATGTGCAAACAAAGTTGATCTTGTTCAAATAGAAAGTAGTTGCTTTATACCCTGGTTGTCATACATGATGACTTAACCCATCTATGTCATTCCTTTTGTTGTGCTTGAACTAGGAGTCAAAATGTTCAGTCACCATTACTTTTCCAGATTTGTCATAAATTATACTTGTGCAGGTAGAATTATATTATGTATTCCACAATATTTGTCTTCATTCAGCATACTCCAGACCAGATGGTTATGTCACTTTTCATCTTCAACTCAAAGAGTATCAAGGCCTGGCTCCTTGTGTCACCCAAATTTTCCTAGGCCCAGTCCCTTACATGATTACATCACCCATATTTTCCAAGGTCTGGCCCATTATGTCACCCATAATTTCCAAGGCCTGGCCCCTTATGTCACCTATATTTTCCAAGGCCTGGCTCCTTATGTCACCCATATTTTCCAAGGCCTGGCCCCTTATGTCACCAATATTTTCCAAAGCCTGGCCACTTATGTCACCCATATTTTCCAAAGCCTGGCTCCTTATGTCACCCATATTTTCCAAGGCCTGGCCCCTTATCTCACCTATATTTTCCAAGGCCTGGCCCCCTTATGTCACCCATATTTTCCAAAGCCTGGCTCCTTATGTCACCCAAATTTTTCAAAGCCTGGCCCCCTTATGTCACCTATACTTTCCCTGGCTGAAAGAAAATTGGGGGAACATATTTAATTAATTTCCTGTTTGACATGTTCAGTGTAATATGTCAAGTGATCATTTATTCACTTATAAGGATGAGAACTAAATTGATGATATTATTCTTGCAGGAGAGATTGTGATTGCTAAAGCACACAATGTACTAAAGTATAATTCATATGGTGATTTGAAGCATGGTATATCAGGTGCTCTCTTCTGTACAAACTTTAAGATTAGTTTTGTAACAGCAGAAAGGTCTTCCTATGACTTGGTAAGTTCAATTTATTATCTTAAGTTTCCTTTCTTTAAGATTTGGTGTCGGTAGATTGTGTTATTGTGACGTCAGTTTACTTTCCTTAGAATTTGGTAATTAAAGTTGACTTTATTATCTTTAGTTGACTTCCCAATGATCTGGTAAGTTGAATTGGTGGTCATAAATTTGTCAGTTTTAATATACAGTATTCACTGCTTTGTAGTTTTCTTGAGTAAAGTTTAATAGGTTCAGGAAGTTTACACAAATTAAATGATAAGCCGACACAGGTCAATAGTTTAGGTCATTTTGTACAAGGGGAAAGATTAAAATTGATACTGCAGACTTCAACATATAGAATACTTATTTCCTTGTGTCAACTCAACTCAATAAATTATGATAATATCATAAGTGGTAGACACCTGACCTATAAAAGGCCCTCCATTCCATCCAAGGTCCTTAGTCTTTTGTTCTGGACCAATTATTTCTATAGCTCTGTCTGACAACTGTTCTTCACACCTAAATTCTAATTTGAATCTGACATGAGCCTTTAAATGATTAACCCTATCAAACCATAGACCCTCACGATTGGTGGAGAGTCTCTAATCAAACACACCCTGTTTTTAGTGTAGAATTAATTATACAGAAAGGAGCAAGAAGAGAGAAATGGAAACTGAAAGTCAATAAACTAGTAACACCATAATATGTATAATGAGTCTTGAGGTCAGATACCAGTCATGCCTGTGTTAAAATATGTCATGGTATGGTATTTTGTAATTGGTTTGATTGATTTGATAAGAATTAGGTCATTTAGAATAGTGGAGGCATGTGTTGGACTGAACCAAGTTATACTCTGTAGGCATAGTCCACTAATTTTTAACACAAGGTAGTCAAGGTCAAAGTTTACCTCAGTACTTGACATTTGTGACTTTAAACACTTGTTTAGTTAACTAAGTACATGTAAAGGCCCATTTTAGATTAATATTAAAATCGAGGTGTGAAAATCAGTTGTTTGGTAGATTAAAAAGTTGGTCAAGAGCAAAATAATTATCCCATGTAGTCCTTATTATAACACTATTGCAATGACCTGAAAATGAAATGTAACCCTTGAAATATAATGTCATTACATTTCAACTGTTTTAATACTCAATAAATACTGCAGATAATATAATAAAACATTGAAATTCATGATGTACAAATATCTAAACTCCATACAAGGCAATTAAAATATGCTAATTTTCCAGGAAATAAAAAGAGGACAGTTTCGTAAAATAATGATGTCATGCAATTATTCAGACTGTACAAGGAAACAAATTTATTATGACATATATTATTGATAACTTGGTGTAAATAGACAATTTTATGTGTTGTCTGTTTGTGGAGGATGAACCAGGAACAAGACAATTGTCTGTGTGTGGAGGATACACCAGGAACAAGGCAATTGTTTGTGTTGTCTGTGTGTGGAGGATACACCAGGAACTAGCTATTTGTGTACACATATACTTTATAGTTCTGTACTTGATGTAAAAAATTAACAGGGTTTGAGAAAATGTAACTTGAGTCCTGTATTTGACATTGTTTTGCCAATGAAATAATCACAGTACCTTAGCTTATAGTGAAATAATACAGTATGTTTGGTTTTTATCTACTTTTGTTTTGTTCATACAATTACTTTTACCCTCCATTTTCTTTCATGAAAGGAAAGATTTACTTGTTCATGAAAGAACATAAACATCATATGTAGTGATTATCATGTTTACTGTAGTCCATTTGTTCAGTAATGCAATGCAGTGCATGAAGTTTCATGGGCCTACATTGAAATCTGTCCGTCATGGGGGAAACCACAGGTCTGGAATGCTTTTCTTTCAAGTGTAAGACTTAAATGTAAGAGGTTTATTGAAATGTGTTGTAATCCTACACTTCTGTTGTCAAAATGTAATGCCTATACAATAAGGAGCTTTGACTTCAGTCACTGACAATTACCTGGTATGTAAAACATGGATTGTGTAGGAAAGCCTGACTGCAGTCACTGACAATTACCTGGTATATGTAAAACATGGATTGTGTAGGAAAGCCTGACTGCAGTCACTGACAATTACCTGGTATGTAAAACATGGATTGTGTAGGAAAGCCTGACTGCAGTCACTGACATTTACCTGGTATGTAAAACATGGATTGTGTAGGAAAGCCTGACTGCAGTCACTGACAATTACTTGGTATGTAAAACATGGATTGTGTAGGAAAGCCTGACTGCAGTCACTGACAATTACCTGGTATGTAAAACATGGATTGTGTAGGAAAGCCTGACTTCAGTCACTGACAATTACCTGGTATGTAAAACATGGATTGTGTAGGAAAGCCTGACTGCAGTCACTGACAATTACCTGGTATGTAAAACATGGATTGTGTAGGAAAGCCTGACTGCAGTCACTGACAATTACCTGGTATGTAAAACATGGATTGTGTAGGAAAGCCTGACTTCAGTCACTGACAATTACCTGGTATGTAAAACATGGATTGTGTAGGAAAGCCTGACTGCAGTCACTGACAATTACCTGGTATGTAAAACATGGATTGTGTAGGAAAGCCTGACTTCAGTCACTGACAATTACCTGGTATGTAAAACATGGATTGTCTAGGAAAGCCTGACTTCAGTCACTGACAATTACCTGGTATGTAAAACATGGATTGTGTAGGAAAGCCTGACTGCAGTCACTGACAATTACCTGGTATGTAAAACATGGATTGTGTAGGAAAGCCTGACTGCAGTCACTGACAATTACCTGGTATGTAAAACATGGATTGTCTAGGAAAGCCTGACTGCAGTCACTGGCAATTACCTAGTATGTAAAACATGGATTGTGTAGGAAAGCTTGGTTATAATATGAATGTGTTTTACTATTGTATTTACAGATGGAGATTGGACAGAGGAATTTACTAGTTTCTGAAAATGATATACCATTAACAGCTGTGGATGCTCTATATCAAGGTATGTGATGAAAGACCAGGGGTTCAATCCCAGGTTCTTGCATTAGTGTTATCTTATCAGTGGAGACTTAAAGACCAGGGGTTCAATCCCAGGTTCATGCATTAGTGTTATCTTATCTGTGGAGACTTAAAGACCAGGGGTTCAATCCCAGGTTCTTGCATTAGTGTTATCTTATCAGTGGAGACTTAAAGACCAGGGGTTCAATCCCAGGTTCTTGCATTAGGGTTTTCTTATCTGTGGAGACTTAAAGACCAGGGGTTCAATCCCAGGTTCTTGCATTAGTGTTATCTTATCTGTGGAGACTTAAAGACCAGGGGTTCAATCCCAGGTTCTTGCATTAGTGTTTTCTTATCAGTGGAGACTTAAAGACCAGGGGTTCAATCCCAGGTTCTTGCATTAGTGTTGTCTTATCAGTGGAGACTTAAAGACCAGGGCTTCAATCCCAGGTTCTTGCATTAGTGTTGTCTTATCAGTGGAGACTTAAAGACCAGGGCTTCAATCCCAGGTTCTTGCATTAGTGTTGTCTTATCAGTGGAGACTTAAAGACCAGGGCTTCAATCCCAGGTTCTTGCATTAGTGTTATCTTATCAGTGGAGACTTAAAGACCAGGGCTTCAATCCCAGGTTCTTGCATTAGGGTTTTCTTATCTGTGGAGACTTAAAGACCAGGGGTTCAATCCCAGGTTCTTGCATTAGTGTTTTCTTATCTGTGGAGACTTAAAGACCAGGGGTTCAATCCCAGGTTCTTGCATTAGTGTTTTCTTATCTGTGGAGACTTAAAGACCAGGGGTTCAATCCCAGGTTCTTGCATTAGTGTTTTCTTATCTGTGGAGACTTAAAGACCAGGGGTTCAATCCCAGGTTCTTGCATTAGTGTTTTCTTATCTGTGGAGACTTAAAGACCAGGGGTTCAATCCCAGGTTCTTGCATTAGTGTTTTCTTATCTGTGGAGACTTAAAGACCAGGGGTTCAATCCCAGGTTCTTGCATTAGTGTTTTCTTATCTGTGGAGACTTAAAGACCAGGGGTTCAATCCCAGGTTCTTGCATTAGTGTTTTCTTATCTGTGGAGCCATGAGGATTACATTTTATTTATTCTTTTGTTCTGGGCCAACATTTCTGATAGCTTTGTCAGACAACAGTTTTTCACACCTAATGTTTTAATCCTTTTTCAAAGTGGGCCTTAATTAAAGTCACAACATAAATGATATATAACAATCAGATGTTTTGAGTGACAAATCATACACCATACCATATATTGTATATCACATACTTGTAATTGCACTGGATAACAAGCCACTCCAGGTAGGAACTTACCCATATACTGTCAGTTAGTTAGTAAAGTGACAGATACTTAGACCCATTTTGTTCTACAGTTACTCATTGATCAGTAAAATCAAGCAAAGTAAGAACACAGTATCATTATCATGTTTGTTTTTATTTGTGAGTTTGTTAGCTGAGTAGACACAATATCAGTTTACCAGGAAAGATGTTGAAAGAAGTAGTATTTTCTACAAATACAATTGGACAATTTTAGTCAAAATAAATAGTATTTTCTGTACTGATGAACATATTCATCAAGTTATAGCTTGATTTAGTTTAAACTTATCAGTGAGGAAAGTAACTTTAAAAAACAACATATTTCTAAAAGTATAGAATGGTATGTTTCTTGTAAAGGCCAGGTCACTAAATACAAATACTCAATAGATAATTCTTTCTGTGCTTATAAATCAATCACAATATTTTCATGTTGTATATATCATTATTTTTGAGTCGGAAGTGAACAGCTCCTGCTGGTCTGTTCAGGTAAGTTTTAGTGAAAGTGTAAATTAGAATCGTCAATGATTTCTCAGCTACATGTCCTCTTTTGGTGATGAGATTGATCACTATTGACTGAATATCAAGTAAATGTAAATAGACCACAACTTTATAATATGCCGTCTCAAGTGATCAATTCCATCAATTAGTTCAATTTGAAAATGACTTTGTTTGCATGCTGCGTATATGATGTAATACCTTTGTTGCATGGTAGATCATCATATCTGTTTCAGTGCATTGAATTTTGGGGACAAGCAAAGTGCATGAAATGACCTTTGAATGACCTTTCCATAGATATGACCTTGGTGACCTTTGCTTGAATGTGTAGAAGTGCAGGGCACTTTGATTAGGATACTACACTTACAATTTATAGGGGTAACTGGCAAAAACCTTCTATTTTTTCATATTTCAGTGTACCTGTACATTACTTTCTAGATATGAAATATTGGAATAGTCAGTAACATGTTGTTAGTTCCTCTCATTTCATATTGCTATTGTAAATTTATTAACCATATCTACTGGCCTTAATGATTTGTAAGCATAGTTTCATTGATCTGATAAAACTTCAGAGAATTTGAAGTACTATTTATATAAAATGAAAATCTTTAGGTCAGGTTCTGTCTGGCTTATTAATTAATTGACAATATTAGTTGACAATGAAAAGTACCAGCAATCTAAAATTTGATGCTATAAACCCATGGTTGCTACAACGTTTATAACATAAGACAATATATCCTGAAAATAGTATCAACTTTATAAAGTGAATGTGTAATATTAATCTTGTATGTAGTTTGAGAACTTGTTGCAGTAAAATCCCCCACTGTGTTTTCTGTCTTTAATAGTGTCATCAAGCAGAAAGACAAAGTTGCTTAGTCCTGGTAGTAGTGTTTCTGGTCCTGTCAAGATGATAGAAATCCATTGTAAGGACTTCAGAGTTTATACATTCAGTTTTAAGTTTAGTCCTAGAGGAGAAGACAAATCTGTAAGTACATTCATTTACTAGTATCATGATCTGTTAAAATGACATTGTTAAGAATGCATTACACCAAGACACACAAATAGTGAGATAAGCAGATCAACTTGACTACTTAGCAGTTTCATTTGATAATGCTGGATGTAATTTGCATATATATGTATGTATGTATAGCTGTTCTGATGTGCATGCAATGATGCAAGTTTCAGTTTTATTTCCACATTTAAAATGTTTTGATAAGAACTATGTGCAAGTACTACATGGACTGAAACTGAATAACAATGTCATATCTAGTTTCATACCAGTTTGTTATATCACTAAGATCATCAGTATGGCAGTTAAGCAAACTAAATGAAAGATTTGGTGACATCATTTTTGAGGTACACCCAAGAATTACTGTTGAAAAATGCATTAACACAAACTTGTTAATTCTGAATGGATATTTTACACTTATTTCAACATAAATATGTTGCTAGATGAGGTTTATATCAATTACTCAATGAAAAGAATGTGTACTAGTACTTGTCCATTTAATATAAACTGTAGAATTTGATATAGATAATGTATAACTTTTCATTCAGAATAATGATCAACTTAAAAAACGTAGGCTCAGACTTTGAAAATGTATTTTCTTGTACCCTACAGGTTGTGAATACAATTCTACATCATGCATTTCCAACACAGCTGCCACTGTTATTTGCATTTTCATTCAACCCTTCAAACCATGTTATTAGTAATAATGCCCATGGACCTGGAATTACAATAACAAGAGACAAAACTGTCCATCAAAGACAGTTCAGAGATGTTAAGGATTGGGACAACGAAATAGCAAGACTTAATGCTAAGAAACTTCGTGTCACCCTAGTTAATCAAGATTTCAAGATTTCTGACAGGTATGGAATTGTCAGTTTGAACATGCTCAGATGTAAAGGACTAGGATTATTTGTACTAGCAGTGCAATATAATAGCTAATCTGTGGTATTTGGATTGGAAAGGGCACCCTCTGGAGCCAGTAAGGGTATGGGTAACCATGGCTACTAGATCATTTGTGAAGTAAAATAGTATGACAGATTGACTGATTAATGTTTTTCAATTGTATGATATAGTCCAAATTTCACACAATGCACCATTTAATATGGCTGTTTACAAGTTTCCTGTTTGATTTGTAAGGAAGTGAAAACATGATGTGTTTTTTGAAGTAGAAATGGGTCATGGAGTGAACAAGACTGACAGTTTGCAGTCAAAGCTCTCAGCTTTATCAAAAATTTAATGTGTGTATTGGCTAAAATGTTAGTATTCACTGATTCAGGAAAGGGATGTATTTGACAATCAGATTAGGGTATTTGATAATGATACATTGTTAGAATAAAAGAATTGATAGAAAACTTGATAAGTTCTGATTTGGCTGTCAGATACTTGTGAAGAAAAGAATATAGTGAAAGTTGCCAAGGCAAACATGTACGTCATACATTGCCCTCTAGTGTCAGAACTGTGACATTAACAGTGATCTGTTTAGCAAGAGAGTCATAAAGTTATGAATCATTTTATTGTATGATAAACATTCAGAATACGATCTAGAAATAATGCACAGATATTGATATAGACTGACTTTGTATATGGAAAGCATTCATCCCTAGTATTTTGTCCACTATGGTTTACCGTTGAACAAAGTTGTCACCATGTTTCATGTTGTTATCATTTTATAGTCTTCCATCCCTAGTATTTTGTCCACTATGGTTTACTGTCAAACAAAGTCATCACCATGTTTCCCATTGTTTTCATTTTGTAGTCTTCCAGAATACTTTGTAGTGCCTTCATGTCTAACAGACAATGAGATCAACAATGCAGCCAATCATTTCGTTGAAGGAAGAGTTGCAGTAAGTATAGATAAATTTGATTTCAAATCCCAACAGTATGTTAGCCTAGAGACTTAGTTATTTGGTTTGACATTAGTGGTAAATGACATTGTCAATCCAGATAGCCAAGTCTCAGGGCTAGCAGTATACTTGCTTAAGTCAATGGGAATCCTCAGATATTGTTTTTTATCAAATCAATACAGTATGTTGTATTTGCTTTCATTTGTCTTTATTGTGATATTAATGATGAATACTGGACCATTTGAGGGGGAACCATAAAGTCCAGAATCTCAATAACTGATTTGAACTTAGTGAAAAATAAAATTAAATAAAATTCCATAAATTGTTCTTTCGTGTTTCACTGGGGACTAGTGTTAGTGAACCCCATCAGCCATAGCACTGGGTAATGTTGTGTGTGTATGTGTGTGTTACAGACATGGAGTTGGTCTCACAGCAATGGTGCTTCATTGTACAGGATGGTATCTCTACGTGCAGATACAGTACACAGCCAATATGAGAGAAGGCAAGTACATTGTTATCAATTCTTTAGATTCATTCACAGAGAAAAGAAAAAACGGGCAAATATATTGTCTTCAACATATTTATTATAATTTTGATATCAAAGCTGTTGGATAATCAAAAAACATGTACTTTTTCAAGGTCAGAATTATATGACTCTGACCAAAAATGTTTATTAACTTTGTAGATCAAGTGACTTATTGCATGTTATAATGTAGAAGCAGTTTATAGTTTTGTTTATAATAGTATTTGGTCAAAAAGTTACTGAAAGTTTTTTTGTTATTGTGCTTTCAGAATGCTTCAAGCAATAAAGTCAACACACCCAAGGGATCTAACTTCTATTACCATAGATCTAGACAAATACTGCTCATCTATAGGATCTATTCAGTCTAGTTTCAAGAAGTTGAAAGAGTTATGTATGCCAGGTAAGTTGTGGGTCTATTCAGTCTATAGGGTCTATTCAGTCTATAGGAGCTATTCAGTCTACAGGCCTGTACAGACTATAGGGTCTGTGCCATCACTGATTATGCTGTCACCTTGTTTGCAAGTAGTTCTTCAAATCCAAGTCATTTCAAGCCACCAATGAGAAATCAAATATAGTTGCAATTTGTCAGTGATACCTATATGAGTATCAATGTGCAGGGGTTATTGACATGGATTAGCTTTCTAGGACAACAGTTGGCAGATTGAGGGCGCAATTGATACACAACATTTGACTGATTGAGGGTGTGGTTTACACAATACTTGACTGATTGAGGGTGCTGTTGATTTGTCATGTATCAATGTATTCCTGCACAGACCTTGGAGAGGACTCTGCAGTTTTTGGTTTTAAAAACCCACAGAGCAACTCAATCATTGATGTAGTATATGTATTTTGTCTCATTGAGAATTCACGTTGTGTCCAGTGTGTATCTTTGAGATTGTGTGTCAACTTGGAGTATATAGTTTTTATATTGATTTAGTTCTTTTCAAATACCTTTGGAATAGTTTGCTGTTTGTATTTTGCTGTTATGCAATATTTAAGTTGTTTTGTGGTATATTCTTGTTCTTCTCTGGACTATGCGTCCATAATAAATTTGTATTAATAATAATAATAGTAATAATAATAATTATACTCAGAGTGTAATGACGGACTAAGTAGTAAAATGTGTTATTAGTACTGTATTCAACTACTAATGAAAAAACTCATCAAATTGCCATACATGTAAACCTTGATTTTGTCACTATAATCAGAGTGATTTTCTTTTGAATTAGTTTTGAAATCTTGTTGAGTGATTTATGTTTTTGTTTTGTCAAAATGATATAAAAAGAAAGTGAAACATAGGTCATAGCAACATAGAGCATAAACATATTGATATTGCACTAAATGTATGATAGTGTAATGTAAGAAAATCCTGTGTTAACCATGTACCAGGGGATATCTTGTTATATGAATATTGATATTGCACTAAATGTATGATAGTGTAATGTAAGAAAATCCTGTGTTAACCATGTACCAGGTGATATCTTGTTATATGAATATTGATATTGCACTAAATGTATGATACTTTCATAGTGTAATGTAAGAAAATCCTGTGTTAACCATGTACCAGGGGATATCTTGTTATATGAATATTGATATTGCACTAAATGTATGATAGTGTAATGTAAGAAAATCCTGTGTTAACCATGTACCAGGGGATATCTTGTTATATGAATATTGATATTGCACTAAATGTATGATAGTGTAATGTAAGAAAATCCTGTGTTAACCATGTACCAGGTGATATCTTGTTATATGATTATCTCATTAGATTCTTGGATAGATAACTTCTTTATAATCTCAAGAGAGATGAGATTAATGTCCAACCATAGGGATTAGATGTCACTCTTGTCAATCTCAAGAGAGATGAGATTTATGTTCAACCATAGGGATTAGATGTCACTCTTGTCAATGGCAACTCTGTGATGTATGAGGAGAAGAGAACATAATACTTTAATTAGATATTACTTGCCAATACTTTTCTTCATTCAGCAGAGGCAAATACGAGTAACCTAGGGGACCTTGTCACTATAATTGAATATGAGTAGTGATAACATGCATCCTTAGGTAGTAATATTTCTAGCTGAATGTAAAACAATATTGGAACGATATAAGCATATATCCGCATGCATTATTTATGAAAAATAGAGAAATTTATGCACTTTTGAATGTTTTGACTTATATTTTGAGCATGACAAAAACGATGATGTAGATAAGAATTGTTGTGATATAGAATAACCAGAGTATAATTCCCATATTGTTTGTTGGATATGTACAACTTTACTTGCTGTACTTTACAGCCTCCAAAAAACATCCAGTGGGTTTATTTGAATAAAGTAAGCCTAGGAAAGACATCACCTAAAGACAACAATACAGCTGATACAAAAAAACCAGCAAGTGCCTTTGGTGTAGGTTCACACTATCAGTGTGTTTATATCTGTGGAAGTTATAATGTAACAGTAACAGTCAGACTCAATGTTATAACATGTGTTCTATCAGTAGACGGAGTCATGGGATCTAGGGCTCCAGTGGTGTTTATGCTTTGATAAGTTACTGGCATGAATTACATTGTACAGCTTTGCATGAACCATGTCTCATTCCTGCTTACCATAAGCAAGCAAATGTACAGATTTCTTTTTACAGGTTGTACAACAGCTTTCAAGCAGGCACAATTTCAATATTAAAACAGACTATGTCATGCAACAGTGTACATTCAGATCAATGCTTTCAACTTGGATACAAATAGATAATGTCTTCTTTCTTGTATATTTTACAGAAACGACAAAAGACTTCTTGAGCGGTGATAACAAATGGTACTGTGACTTGGACACAACCAAGTGGTTACATTGTGTTAGGTAAGTTTTTATGTTATTATTTGACAACAGTACAATCTTAGGCCTAATAAAAAATATTGTGTGGTTCCCGATTACGCTCAATTTTAGAATAGTTAGGTAGATTTTTTATTATATTTTATTATATTTTATTTTCATGTGTGAATGTCTAGTTCAGGTTTTCCATTGTTTTCAAAATGGTCTCTGTGTTATTTGTTTCTTCCTATCAGATGTACAACCATTTAGAGATTGAAGAACAGTTTTATATTGTCTTTTTAAGTTGATGTCAGTTTCCGCATCCAATATTTCTTGTGAGACTTCACAATTGTTGTTATTTTATTATTTTTTTCTCGAATACGTAAAAAAATGTTTAGGGTCGGCAGTGAAAAGCTAGGTGGGGTCGGGTAACCAAAGAATTATTTTTTTTAGGCCTTCTAATAAGTTGTAAGCTTTTTAATTTTGTATTGTGTTATGTCAGTGAAGCAATAAATCCAACTTCATGGTATAGGTCACCGACAATGCCAGTTGATATCATTACATTAACCATTCTGTCAAATTGTTAGTTTTTTGTAGTTGATTGACACAGGTTATTTGATATTCACTGTCTAATCTCATTATACAAATTAGCCAATGAAATTATAACCCAATTAGTAGGACAAATTAATCATTAACAAATTCATTTCTAACAGTACACTTTCTTCCTTTTACTGTTAAGGCTGTAACCATGGTTACCAATTATGTAATTTGTATGGTAAATTATGCAATTGTGAAACATAAGTAATTATTTCTAATTAAACCTTGTATATCGTAAATTCTTAAAATTTCAGAAGATTTTATCATTGTTTTGGTAACAATATAGGAAATTGATAAATTATAAAACACATCTATCATCTTAACTGTGCTGGTACTTCAAACTGATAATAAAGAAAGAAAATGAAAAATGAATTTGACCTCTGGCAAAGGAGATACAAAATAAATAATCATTTGTATAAATAATACAAAGAAATGTAATAAAGAATGAATGATATGATGTACATGAAGTAGACAGCTAGTCAGAAATCATTTATGTGTGTCAATAAAGATATTATGAGAAGAAACCACACAATTATAAAAACATCAATTTGTATCATCAATTACATCCATAAAATCAAATAAGATGGTGATGTAATAAATGAAGTGATATCATTCAGTGATTATATCAATATGAGTGGTATTTTTGTAAAGAATTCTTTCAAGACGTCTAGGTTTTTGACACTGTCTGAGCACTCCTGGGTGAATGAACCTCTCAGTCTAAGCTCCCCTAGTTATCTTGTTTCTAGCATTTGTGTAGCCCACTGGGGGTATTATAAATGCCTGTGTATGATTCATGCATTATGTGTAAAATTGTTGCCCAAATATTTTGGGGATTTCATTAATGATTTACCTATAACGATTTTGTGGATAGTTCAGTAACCCCCCCCCCCCCCCCCCCACCAGCTGTTAATAATTTTTGTGTATACTGTTGGTATTGCAGGAAGTGTTTGTCTATTTCCATAGATGCTGTTGACCAAATAACAACTCATGGCAAATCAGTTATTTTGAGAGGTAAGTCCATGGAATTGCAGCGTATATATTCATCAGTTGGACTGTCTTACTGTATAAAGTGTACCAGGTACCATGTACACCTTGACTATAAAGTGTACCAGGTACCATGTACACCTTGACTATAAAGTGTACCAGGTACCATATACATCTTGACTATAAAGTGTACCACATACCATGTACATCTTGACTATAAAGTGTACCACATACCATGTACATCTTGACTATAAAGTTTACCAGGTACCATATACATCTTGACTATAAAGTGTACCACGTACCATGTACATCTTGACTATAAAGTGTACCACATACCATGTACATTTTGACTATAAAGTGTACCAGGTACCATATACATCTTGACTATAAAGTGTACCAGGTACCATATACATCTTGACTATAAAGTGTACCAGGTACCATATACATCTTGACTATAAAGTGTACCAGGTACCATGTACACCTTGACTATAAAGTGTACCAGGTACCATATACATCTTGACTATAAAGTGTACCAGGTACCATATACATCTTGACTATAAAGTGTACCAGGTACCATATACATCTTGACTATAAAGTGTACCAGGTACCATATACATCTTGACTATAAAGTGTACCAGGTACCATATACATCTTGACTATAAAGTGTACCACATACCATGTACATCTTGACTATAAAGTGTACCAGGTACCATGTACATCTTGACTATAAAGTGTACCAGGTACCATGTACATCTTGACTATAAAGTGTACCACATACCATGTACATCTTGACTATAAAGTATACCACGTACCATGTACATCTTGACTATAAAGTGTACCATGTACCATATACATCTTGACTATAAAGTGTACCAGGTACCATGTACACCTTGACTATAAAGTGTACCACATACCATGTACATCTTGACTATAAAGTGTACCAGGTACCATATACATCTTGACTATAAAGTGTACCAGGTACCATATACATCTTGACTATAAAGTGTACCACATACCATGTACATCTTGACTATAAAGTGTACCAGGTACCATGTACATCTTGACTATAAAGTGTACCACATACCATGTACATCTTGACTATAAAGTGTACCACGTACCATGTACATCTTGACTATAAAGTGTACCACATACCATGTACATCTTGACTATAAAGTGTACCAGGTACCATGTACACCTTGACTATAAAGTGTACCACGTACCATGTACATCTTGACTATAAAGTGTACCACATACCATGTACATCTTGACTATAAAGTGTACCAGGTACCATGTACACCTTGACTATAAAGTGTACCACGTACCATATACATCTTGACTATAAAGTGTACCAGGTACCATGTACACCTTGACTATAAAGTGTACCACGTACCATGTACATCTTGACTATAAAGTGTACCACATACCATGTACATTTTGACTATAAAGTGTACCACATACCATGTACATCTTGACTATAAAGTGTACCACATACCATGTACATCTTGACTATAAAGTGTACCACGTACCATGTACATCTTGACTATAAAGTGTACCATGTACCATATACATCTTGACTATAAAGTGTACCAGGTACCATGTACACCTTGACTATAAAGTGTACCACATACCATGTACATCTTGACTATAAAGTGTACCAGGTACCATATACATCTTGACTATAAAGTGTACCAGGTACCATATACATCTTGACTATAAAGTGTACCACATACCATGTACATCTTGACTATAAAGTGTACCAGGTACCATGTACATCTTGACTATAAAGTGTACCAGGTACCATGTACATCTTGACTATAAAGTGTACCACATACCATGTACATCTTGACTATAAAGTGTACCACGTACCATGTACATCTTGACTATAAAGTGTACCACGTACCATGTACATCTTGACTATAAAGTGTACCACATACCATGTACATCTTGACTATAAAGTGTACCAGGTACCATGTACACCTTGACTATAAAGTGTACCAGGTACCATGTACACCTTGACTATAAAGTGTACCACGTACCATGTACATCTTGACTATAAAGTGTACCACATACCATGTACATTTTGACTATAAAGTGTACCACATACCATGTACATCTTGACTATAAAGTGTACCACGTACCATGTACATCTTGACTATAAAGTGTACCACATACCATGTACATCTTGACTATAAAGTGTACCAGGTACCATGTACACCTTGACTATAAAGTGTACCACGTACCATATACATCTTGACTATAAAGTGTACCAGGTACCATGTACACCTTGACTATAAAGTGTACCACGTACCATGTACATCTTGACTATAAAGTGTACCACATACCATGTACATTTTGACTATAAAGTGTAGACTGTCGACAGTCGCTCGCACCTTTTTTCCCCCTACGTTTTATCTAAACTCCAATCCGGCGCAACACTAGTCTAATCGCAAACTGATATCGAGGGCCGAAGGCCCGAGCTTGGGCCTTCGCAATTCGGCCCTTGAAATCGATTTTCGATTATACTAGTGTTGCGCCGGACTGGAGTTTAGATAAAACGTAGGAAAAAAAGGTGCGAGCGACTGTCGACAGTCTATATAAAGTGTACCACGTACCATGTACATCTTGACTATAAAGTGTACCACGTACCATGTACACCTTGACTATAAAGTGTATCACATACCATGTACATTTTGACTATAAAGTGTACCAGGTACCATGTACATCTTGACTATATCTAGATCTCTAGGGATATCAATGATGAATTAGACATCACTCCACAACTCCATCATTTATTGTATGACATTTTCAATCTAATGCCGTTAGTACTTTGCTATTAAACTTTTAAGCTATTGACTTAGTGAGACTTGTAGCAGCAGTACAAATATTGTCATTATACATATAGATTAGATTAGATATAACTTTATTACAACCTTACAATTCTATTTGGGTACCGAAATGCAATAAAGATATTAAAGAACACACATATTGTAATCTTATTTCATGTTCATGTTCATAAATAAACGTTTGTCATTTTTGTGATTGTCTATTTCAGAAAGTGATGGACGTGATTTGTCATGTTTGATATCATCCTTAATCCAGTTAATGCTTGATCCTAGTACCAGAACTCTACAAGGATTTGAAAGTTTGATTCAGAAAGAATGGGTTGTCATGGGTCACCCATTTCTCAACAGATACCAACATGTGTCAGCCACAGATGGTGAAGAGGTGAGTTGAAATTGTGGATGTTGTATGCAGACACTGTTTGCCTACACCAATTAAACTAATTAATTAAGTAGATGAAGGCTTTGTAGATGAGATATGGATGTACAGCCTGTAAGTAGATACAATCATAGACCCTAGGGTCTATATGATACAGTCTTGTCTACTGTGGACATATTTTATAGATGAAGCAGTGCATACCTTGAGAACTTTGTAAATGAAGTGTCAAGAGATTTCATGTACTTTTGGTGTGAGTAGATCTACTGTAGATGAATTTCATTTACTCATTTAGTGTACAGGCAGTTTTAGCAGTTTTAGCAATTTTAGCAATTTTAAACAGTTTTAACAAGTTTTAGTGGACTTTTGCAAAGTATAAAAAAATAGGTCAAGTTCTGTATTATGAGTTGCTTGTGTGTTGAAGTTGCCTGAACCTGAAGTAACAAATTAGGTCTTACGTCATCTGAACTATTTCTTCCTCTTGTTGGGTTTCTTCCAGTCGCCGGTATTTCTTCTCTTCTTGGATTGTGTGTGGCAGCTAACCAACCAGTGCCCATCAGCATTTGGCTTTACAGACACCTATCTGATAACACTGTGGGACTGTTCACATCACGGACTCTTTGAAACGTTCATCTTTAATTGTGAACGCCAAAGATACCGTGCCACTGTTTCTGATGTCAAAACGCCTGTTCAGCTGATCTCAGTGTGGAATTGGTCATTACAGTTCAATGATGATGACCTATCACTTTTCAACAACCCACTCTATTTTATCAGACACAAACTACATACAAATTGTCCTGGATGTAGAGATGATGAAGTGAGGACTTTGTTACAGTACACCTCCACACCAGTGAAAAGACCTGTCAATGCAGATAGCTCCAAGACTCCGTATCGTAAACTGAGTGAAGCCAACCAGCCACAGTGGGATCAGTCACCTCAAAGGGTCCGACAAAACATCCTAGCAGACTCAGATGGAAACCTGGCTACAAAGATAAATCCATCATCGCCTGCTGTCAAGTTCTGGACTCAGTGTTACTTACGATGGGTACCTTATGTTCATGTTGTAAATGGTGGGCCTCCATCTGAATATTTACAACAATGTATGTTGGTTGATGAAATACATTACTTACGACTCAAACTGCATAGTCTTAGAACCTCTACACCATTATCCAAGAAACATAACAGAGACAGTGGACTTTATTTCACATACGATGGGTCTCCTAAACTTGGTGAAAATTTCACCTCAGCCTTCCCATTCTCTCCAAATTCTTCCACATTACATTTATCACACAGTGGTGACAAGCAGAGCCTCTTTTCGTCAATTGCAGGAATGTTTGTTAGGTCACCCTCTGTGTCAAGCTATGATGGCATCATTCGAGCCAGTGGGTCAATGTCAAGCAATAATGATGAAATTGATGAGGCTGAAGAGCTCTAATTTCAGCATAACCTTTGAACTTTGAACTATAAACTGTAACCCAAAGGTTAAGGAATCACTGATGACCTCTGAACTATAAACTTTGAATGAAAGGCCAAGGACCTTCTTATGACCTTTGAACTTTCTTGACTCAATGGCATATGGGATAACCTGTGAGCTAAGCATGCATCATGCCAGAATGATCATGCAACAGAGTGAAGATATGGAAACATTGAAATTTTGAACTGTGTCATTT
The DNA here is from genome assembly GCF_964340395.1 of Glandiceps talaboti. NCBI lineage: Eukaryota > Metazoa > Hemichordata > Enteropneusta > Spengelidae > Glandiceps > Glandiceps talaboti. The sequence continues at coordinate 24,212,065 of NC_135560.1, read as the reverse complement.
CGATTTAAGAAGTAGTATAATAATGAGATTTAAATAATTATTAGTCATGTATTGAGTTTGGGCCTTATGAATGCTACAAATCAAGGAAGACATTGATATAGTACTTGATATGGTAAATTTTGCATAAATGATGTATGGATTTGAACATATTAACTAATCTACGATATATGAAAATGTCAACGGATTAAAGGCATGATTAATATTCAGTACAGAATTGTGATGTTTGTACAGTTTGAAGAACGCTCTGTAAATTTTTAATATCAATTTGTAAATTATGGACTTTTTATGCAAGGGTATGCCATGAAAGATCGACAAAGCTAATAGGAGGATTATCTTAGAGCTCAAAAAATGAAGTAGTCAGGACACACATGCTAGACTATTGTACAGACATTGTGGTATTACCATGGCAACATATATTTGCCCAAAATGTAACAAGGGATGTTTATATAAATTATATTCGTTGATAAAACAAGTTTTGCTTTCCACTGTCGAGTAAGTTTGGGGAAACTGTCTTTGTTTGCTTATCATGATCAAGACGCTTGGATTGAATTGATTTACATGTACTATGTACAGTTTGGTAGTATGTATGTCCAAGATTTACATGTACTATGTACAGTTTGGTAGTATGTATGTCCAAGATTTACATGTACTATGTACAGTTTGGTAGTATGTATGTCCAAGATTTACATTGTACTATGTATAGTTTGGTAGTATATATGTCCAAGATTTACATGTACTATGTACAGTTTGGTAGTATGTATGTCCAAGATTTACATGTACTATGTACAGTTTGGTAGTATGTATGTCCAAGATTTACATTGTACTATGTACAGTTTGGTAGTATGTATGTCCAAGATTTACATTGTACTATGTACAGTTTGGTAGTATGTATGTCCAAGATTTACATTGTACTATGTACAGTTTGGTAGTATGTATGTCCAAGATTTACATTGTACTATGTACAGTTTGGTAGTATGTATGTCCAAGATTTACATTGTACTATGTACAGTTTGGTAGTATGTATGTCCAAGATTTACATTGTAGTCTATGTACAGTTTGGTAGTATGTATGTCCAAGATTTACATTGTACTATGTACAGTTTGGTAGTATGTATGTCCAAGATTTACATGTACTATGTACAGTTTGGTAGTATGTATGTCCAAGATTTACATGTACTATGTACAGTTTGGTAGTATGTATGTCCAAGATTTACATTGTACTATGTACAGTTTGGTAGTATGTATGTCCAAGATTTACATGTACTATGTACAGTTTGGTAGTATGTATGTCCAAGATTTACATTGTACTATGTACAGTTTGGTAGTATGTATGTCCAAGATTTAGCTACATGTCATTAGTATACCCAAATGTGCAATGGTTTCAGCAACTCTCTATTCTCTGGTCAACTCTAATTTGATATTTGATAAATGGATGTTTGTTAGATTTTCCTAAATGCAACTAAACTTCCTAAGACACTGTGTGTAGATATCAATATAGATATATTACTTGCAAATTTTAGCAAATTTTTTAATTTACTTTTCTCAACTAAATACTTTCTTTTTACTATAGTGCTGACTATTTTAATCTAAATATGCTTTCATGTCAATATGCAAACAGAATTCCTGGAACTCAAATTCTGTATTATTAATTTAGTGATTGATTAAATCAACATATCATATGATTGCTATTTTATGTTTTCTGAATTATTCAATATTTGATGTGGAAGTCAATGGTAATAAAATTACACATCCAGTACATGGTACCTATACCCAGAAAAGAATCATTGTTGTTTGAATGGTTTTATCTGGTGTATGTCAATTTTTTAACAACCTTTTGATGTTATGGACGTTGATGATATTGTCTGATCTGACCAAGGGTATGAGGCAACAATGATTTCATACAAATATTTTTACTTACAGAATCAGAAGTTCATGGAAGTGAATCCCAAATTTGGGATTTGTTTTTCAGAATTGTTGACTCTGAAAAGTAATTGTCATTTGTAGCTATGAACGTGGAGTGGAGTTGATGAACATTTATATTCATTTTTCCCCATAGCTCACCCTAACTTATGTGTAGTGTAGTTAATTTAGTTTTTACACTTGTACAGTACTCCAAGTCAAGAATGCCTGGTGCACTGTTCGGATAAAAACTGCCATTTAGATATGCATATGTTGAATGTTTGCATTCGTTTATACATGTTGAGTTTTACTTTCCAGTGTTTGTTTTCATGTAGTATGAATTGTGATTGGTTGGTAGTTTCTTATTTGTTTTGAGGTATGAATTGTGATTGGTTGGTAGATTCTTGTTTGTTTTGAGGTATGAATTGTGATTGGTGAGTAGATTCTTGTTTGTTTTGAAGCATGAATTGTGATTGGTTGGTAGATTCTTGTATCAACATAGCCAAAACTGAGTACTACACTGATACCCATAAATGCATTGAAAGCTCAATGTAAATTTAAAAGTTTATGTGAATAAGTGAATATTAGTATATAACCTCATGGAAATACACAAATTAACTTCTCAGAGAAATGAGTTTGTAACACAGTTGTAAAAGTGTATGGGGAGAATCAAGTACATGATTGTAGATATTAATTTTGTGTGTTTTGTAAAGTGACATGATAGACATTGATAGAGACAGTTTCATATCTCACAACAAGAAGATACCTTTGTGGTTGTCGGTATTTTGACACCCCTGTAGGTACAACATTTTGATAGGTTTGTGAGTTTTTGTAACTTATAGTTTTTAATAGTCACCAGCTGTGTAATTTATATATCAATCATATATTTACCAATGTAATAAAAAAATGGGGAATGACATTTTGTACTAATTACATAGAAATAATAAATAATTGTGATATGTACTTGTATGTATGTATGTATGTATGTATGTATGTATGTATGTATGTATGTATGTATGTATGTATGTATGTATGTATGTATGTATGTATGTATGTATGTATGTATGTATGTATGTATGTATGTATGTATGTATGTATGTATGTATGTATGTATGTACGTACGTACGTACCGGGGTATGTATGTATGTATGTGTGTGTGTGTGTGTATGTATGTATGTGTGTGTGTGTATGTATGTATGTATGTATGTATGTATGGATGGATGGATGGATGGATGTGTGTGTGTGTGTATGGATGGATGGATGGATGTATGTATGTATGTATGTATGTATGTATGTATGTATGTATGTATGTGTGTATGTGTATGTATGTATGTATGTATGTATGTATGTATGTATGTATGTATGTATGTATGTATGTATGTATGTATGTATGTATGTATGTATGCATGCATGCATGCATGCATGCATGCATGCATGCATGTATGTATGTATGTATGTATGTATGTATGGTATGTATGTAATAAATGCCGTCCGGGTAAATACATGCTGACGTAGGAGGCGTGTATTTCCCGGATGGCATTTATCTTGTACCCCGCGAACTTCATTTGTGGTGACATATTCTTCCCAGGAAGAACTTCATACACCCAGCATCTGTGTTTTGATTTCGGATAAGAAGACTGACGCCTAAAGCCAACAAAATTGATGCACGCCGGTGTCAACATTCAATGTCACACACGTATATGATTACATATGTGATGAAAATAGCAGTTACATCACAATTGCGACAGTGTATTTCGTACCACTATGTACTTGATATTATTATGCAGGAAATTCATACTACAAACTACTCAATACAATCACATCCATTATACTAGTAATGTTCAGACACACTGATCTATGTCCTCAGTACAGATGTCATATCAGCAAACCGTCGCTTTCTCCCTGTCATGATACTGTGTATCCCTTAACTTGCAAGTTGTGACGTGTATTTTCAAAGACAAGTAAGAAACTGTGATTTTGTTCACCTTCTAAATACCCTCCGCGGTCATGTTTACATTTATTAGCGAGTGAACCGAGCCTTATCAGTTCAGTAACAGTCAGGGGCCATGTTGTTGTTATGATTGTCTGTGTCTAATCGTTCTTCCTGGTCACACACAGTCAGGGGCCATGTTGTTGTTATGATTGTCTGTGTCTAATCGTTCTTCCTAGTCACACACAGTCAGGGGCCATTTTTTTGTTATGATTGTCTGCATCTAATCACACTCTTCCCAGGATGGCATTATTTGGATCTTATACACAGAAAATACACTCCCACTAAAGATATTAGATAAATTTGCTACTCAGCAATTACACCCGTCTTCATGCTTTTCCCTGATTGGTCAATAGCCTCATTTGTAACTGTCAGTCGACATTTAACGCCCACACTGGAGTACAAGTATGTGTGTGTGTGTGTATGTATGTGTGTATTTGTGCATGTATGTGTGTTCGTGGGTATGTATTTTTGCATGTGTATTTGTGCGTGTATGTGTATTCGTGGGTGTGTATTTTTGCATGTGTATTTGTTCGTGTATGTGTATTTGCATGTATGTGTCAGTATTTGTGCATGTGTGTATTTGCGTGTGTGTGTATTTGTGTGTGTGTATTTGCTTGTATGTGTCTGTGTATTTGTGCGTGTATGTGTGTATTTGTGCTAGTATGTGTGCGTGTATTTGCTTGTACTCCGGCGCGGGCGTTAATTTGGACTGAGTTATAAATGAGGGTATTGACCAATCAGAGAATAGCATGAAGACTGGTGTATCAGATGAGTAGGAAATTTATCTAATATCCATGGTGTGTGTATTTTCTGTGTATGAGATCCAATTAATGCCATCCAGGGAAGAGTGATTAGACATAGACAATCATAACAAAAACATGACCCCTGACTGAACAGATAACACTTGCATTCTCTCAACGCTGTTTTCTGTAATAATAAACATGACGTTAAGTAGATGTATTTAATTAATTAATTAATCAATCAATCAATCAATCAATCAATCAATCAATCAATCTTTATTACGCTACACACATTAGCAGAGAGTTGATGTACACTATATTGCTTCATTATACACGACATTTCGAAACTTTGAATGGTGTATTTTATTTGCATGTAATCATAGACCATACACAAAATTAACATACCGTTTCTTTACACTCGTCTTGTTTAATAGACACAGATAAACAATTTCTCTGAAAGTTCTATTTTTGATAGAATTGCTCTTTGAAACCGCGGACACATTATCGGAGCATTTATTATATGTATGCGTGTATTTGTATGTGTGTGTATTTGTGCATGTATGTATATATTTGTGTGTATTTGTGCATGTATTTGTGTGTATTTCTCTGTGTGTATGCATAATTTATATATTTATGCACATGTAATTAGTGTGAGTTTCCATGTTCAGTGTGATATGCAAATAAAAGACTTGATTTTGGCCTTTGACCTTGAAGGCCAAGAGGGAGATGGGAATATGGGAAGCAGCATCGATAGAAAGACTCCTCCGAGTGAAAGATGTCACTGACTGACTGACTGACTGACTGATTGACTGTCTGACTGACTGACTGACTGACTGACTGTCACGTCAACAGCTGTAACCATTATAATACTAAACTTCCATACAATATTGTATCTAGTATAGGTTGGCTACATAAGGTAGGACATTAATTTATTCTGAGAAGGCCAAAGCATTTCAACAAAGGCAAGACCTGAAATTACACAACTCTACTCAAACCTAAACAAAAATTGTGAGGTTCCAGTTACCCGACCCCACCTAGTTTTTCACTGCCAACCCTAAACTTTTTTTTTATGTATTCGAGTAAAAAATAATAAAATCACAAAAATTGTGAAGTCTCACAAGAAATAGTGGATGCGAAAACTGACATCAGCGTAAAAAGAATATAAAATTGTTCTTCCAATCTGTAATGGCTGTACATGTGATGGGAAGAAACCAATAACACAGAGATCATATGGGAAAAAAAACGGAAATCATAACCACCCGAACTAGACACTCACACATGAAAAAAATATATAAAAAATAAAATAAAAAATCTACCTACCCCACCTATTCTAAAATTGAGCGTAATCGGAACCACACAATTTTTTTTGTTTGACTTTATATAGGATAAGTTTGGAGACCTATAAATTAAGGTAGTCAACAGACCAAACCTATACTGCATGCCAATGATGTATGGAATGTAGGGAAGCCAAATCGACTATCTCATGATACTTGGCAAAGCGCTCAGGAAAATCTGACAAAATAGTTGATGATCAAAAGAAGAATGATAGATGATCAGTGCTATGATTGCAAATTCCTCTTCTATCTAGTTGAGATGTGGCTACATTATATTGGGGATCATCAGAAGTTATAGCCTACAGACCTATCACGTAGAAGTTACAAAGTAGATATATTATATAAGAATTAATACATGGAGGATAGATTTCAACCTTTAATGACTTGTGCTTCAGTGTAGTTCATAGAATTCTAAGCTTTTACCACAAAATGGGATAATCTTATAATAGCTACAAGAAATTATGAAAAATCTCAATTGTTTGTGAGAAATTAATTGATTATTGATACTGTAATTATTTTTAATAGTATTAGAGATATATAAATGGATGAGAGATAAACCTGACAACATGATAATATATCTAGCACAAACAAAAACTCTAGTGTATATTAATGTGTTGCCATATTGAAATGTCAGTACAAGAAATGTATGTGCTATCCCTCACAACTAGCATTGCACAACCCTTTCAGACCTGTCTATGGCCAACCATACACAAATGTCTATGGTTTGACAATGGACTTCCCTTAGTCTGACCCTATATGACCTGATGTAATATCTAACATCATTTGACCTCATAGTCTAGCTGACCTCACTCGACCTGCCACCTTCATGTGACCTCATTCGCCCTGCCTAATGTGTAGACTTCAATAGATCTATCTAAATATCTGACCTTGTAACTCTTGACCTCACTTGACCTGCCTTAATGTGTGGTTTCATTCAATATTTCTTTTGTGTCAATTTTCACAAAATTGTTAATTGCTGCTATGTAGAGTATATAATTCTCAAGCCTTGTTCTGGGTACTCGTATGTTGTTTTTGAGTCTGTGTAATATGACAGAATTCAGTTCTGACAGAGTACGGTATATACATGCATGGCAGGTTGTATTTTAGCAAAAACATGCGTAACACATACAGTCTACATCATATCACCAGGATATTTGTGGACATGGAATTGGTGGAATTCTACCCTTGTTACAACTATCATACTGACTGTCCTGTATCTGCAATGTTGACTGACAGACACAAGTAGCGACACTTGTCTTTTTAATCCCATACTATTAGACTTAGTATGTACTCAGATACAATATTGACTGAGGTTGAAATATTTATCTTGTAAATGTCATCTCTTTTAAAATGCTGTTTGATATCAGTTCATGAATTCATCTAGTACTGTAATTCAAAGTTGTCTGCCTAGCTATTAACTGTTCCAACTGACATGTCAAACATTCTATGATTGGACTGCTGGCCAGATGTTGTGTAGAAGAAGCCAATCAGGGAAGGAGAGATCACTGTAGGTCATTTTAACAATAACAATGAGGATTACTTTAGGTGGTGGTTTCTGTTTTAACAATGAGGATTACTTTGGGTGGTGGTTTCTGGTTTAACAATGACGATTACTTTAGGTGGTGGTTTCTGGTTTAACAATGAGGATTACTTTAGGTGGTGGTTTCTGGTTTAACAATGAGGATTACTTTGCGTGGTGGTTTCTGGTTTAACAATGACGATTACTTTAGGTGACGGTTTCAACATAAAAAGTTAGCTATGACAAAACTACGGTAAAGCATTTGAGATCCATTAGCGATTTATACGGTGTTTTGATGTAAGAAAACATACAGATGCAGCCATACAGCAAAGACAGATTTAATGGAGAGAAAGAGCAGCCTTGAAATGGGCAGTCAGGGTATTATAGTAAGTAATTAAATTTCACATCACATATCCCTTCTTTCATTACTAGTCCATTTCAAGTATCAGTAAATATAGTTTGTAGTTCAGACGGAGGTAAATAGTACTCTTCCTGCATTCATTTCAGCGACTAACATGTATCCTTTCAGCTTTCATTTCAATGAATATCATGTTCATTACATTGCTTTCATGTCAATGAATATCATGTTCATTACATTGCTTATATTCCAATGAATATCATGTTCATTGCATCCCAGCCTTTCCATTATTCATTTTAGTGATGACCATGTTCATTCCTACGACCATATCTTCATAGCACCCTTAGCATTCATTTTAGTGATGACCATGTTCATTGCACCTTTACCATATTCATTCCTACAACCATATCTTCATAGCATCCTTAGCATTCATTTCTGTGATCTGTTGGGTTATCAGAAACATATGATTTTTTTCATTTAGTCTAGCCACATGACCATAGGTTGTCTGTGGATGTGGAACTACCATCATTTTCAAACCTTGTCCTGTTCAGCAAACATTGATCTAAATTTTCCTGGTTTTTTTGTCATCTATCACACAACATACTCATTTCATTCTCTTCATCAACACTCACATCTTGTAATATTCATTTCTTGCCAGTAAACATCAGCAATAACAGAAAAACCAATCTCAGTCAGACATATAGATCTACAAAATCTATCATGACATTGTGTGGTAGTGTCAATTTATTTAACGTCACGATTGGTAGTCTCATTGACAATGTTATCGAAAATGAATCAAAGGAAAGTTCAGTTGAGTTTTTACACTTCTGTCTTTACTACATGTGTATTGATTACTGCTATTAATTTAAATGTGATTTTTGGTGATAAAATAGCACCTTGGGAACTTGCTGAAATTTAAAATCTTATAGTGAAGCCTTACTGCACTGAATTGCAATGTGTTAAGCCATTTTGGGGATTTCCTGCAAGAGTTGATGGGGAAATGCTGGCATGATATTTACAACAATTTGTTTGTCTTGAGTGTTACCCAAAATGATATTTAAGCTGAGCTTGACTGGACTTTCCTGGAGATATAGCGTACAAGAGCTAGTGCACCAGCAGACGCTATCATAGTATTTATCTCTCAACCACTAGATGTATGCTACTTCTGTAATGTATAGATTTAAGGCTAACTAGGTTAAAAGATTACCTTAAATGGATCATTCCTGCATTTCAATTTGATAATTCATGTATTACTTGTGACATCTAAAATTAACATTGCAAGTTATCATTCCACTGTCATATCTGTGATACATCACATAAATTTGTGACATCTAAAATTACCTAACCATTACCACACCAGTCAATCCCTCTATAAGATCTATGATACCCAATATAAATTTGTGACATCTAAAATTACCTTAGCACTGCCAGTCATTCCCTAGATACAAGATCTGTGATACCAAATACAAATTTAATGACATCCAAAATTACCTGACAGATGAGTTCACCATTAGATCTAAGTGATACAAGATATAAATTTGTTGCATAAAAAATAACTCAACAGACCATTCCATCATTAGATGTAAGTGATAGGAGATACAAAGTTATAGCATCTAAAATAACACAACCAAGCAGTCCATCAAATCATCAAAGATACTGGATATACATTTGTGGAATTTTGAAAGTGCTAATATGGAAGTGCAGAGAGCAAACAAGACAGCATATATTGGTTTCCACAGAGTACAAAGCTTATATTGACAGGGTGATAGAGTTGTGTGCCCATTACAAGTGATGAGTTAAGATATCCTGTCTCTAATGTTGAACTCTGTGATTTGAACCGCTCAATGACTAACATACTACATGTATCTGTCAAACACAAGACCTCAATTGACATCTACCAGTACAGTAGACATTACATGAACACTGAAAATGCCATGCCTGTCATCTAGGAGACCTTAGTTGACATAAATGTGTCTTTAATATGCAAACTGAAAATACCATGTCTGTCACATCGAGGGCTTGAAAACAAGGCTAAAGACCTTTACTATTTGCAATGTAATACAAAAAGCACCACAGCACCTAGATAATAAAGGTTGTTAGCCTTGCTTACAGGATGAATCGAACTCAGGAAAATGTCAATTGTGATCTGTATTGGACAATTCACTAAGCACACTGTATGTAGGGTATGAAAATTGAAAAAATAACAAAAGAAACTAACAGTGAAATGAACCAAGTATGGAGAGAGTTCCTTTAGTAGCGCCACCCCCACCTCTCAATAGTATTACTGTTACAGTAATGAAATCACAATCATTTATTGACCTAACCACAATAACCAACTACATTGAAATGAACCAAGTATGGAGAGTTCCTTAAGCAGTGCCACCCCCACCTCTCGATGGTATAGTAATGAAATCACAGCCATTTATTGCCCTATTGACCACAATGACCAACTACATTGTCACCCAAACCTAAAAGTTAGTAATATTGATATAATATTTCTTTCATTTTCTCAATAAAATATTGAAACTTTAATATACATCTAGTCGGTACAAAAGGAACTCTTATCCAAAGCATTTCAAATGAGAGGAATGCATTTTGCCTATACAAAGTCTGCTCAAAAACTAAAACATTCAATAACATCAACATTTACTGTAACATTTGTCCTGCAGAATTACCAAGTATATCTTTCTTGGTATGCAACCAGACAGTTTCCACTGTACAGCTTTATAATAGAGTTTTTATCATCTATCATATCACACAATATTTAAAGTTATCTAGTATGTGGAATAATGGCATCATGAGGTTACTTGTTACTATCAGTACTGTTAATGTCTACAAGGTCAATAGCCAATCATATTATCTGCTAAATTTAGCCTGTCTACTGGCCTTGTGAGTGAGTTAACATCATTGTTGTATCATAAAAAGTGTTACAAAGTCACAAGTCATGCTGCTAAGACATGTGCATGTGGACAACTGATTAGGTTTTATAGTTGCCTTATCATGATTCTAGCATGGTGACTGACTGCAAAATGTGGAACACAAGTGGTGTCAGTAATTACAATGATAGACATGTGTACACTATTTGTTATCTACTGGTGTGACAAACAATGTTGCAGTGTCACTAATTGAGTCAGTTGATAGGCTATTTGTTTTATTACCTGTTTACTAGCATGGCTGGTAACAGACGAACAAATGCTGCAATGTTGCTATAGCATATTAAACAAATGCTAATGGTCACTAATGATGCCACTCAGACAGGCTGTTCGTTCATTTATGAAAACAATATACACGTAAATGAATTATTCTAATATCGCCACTGAACAATTAAACATAGGATGCATTCTAATTGTTCTTGTCAAAAAATATTATCATTATACTAGAATTATTTTGTGATAATACTTTGACTGAAATTGTTATTGTCTAAGAAAGTAATCTCTCGGTTTGGGTTACCTGTATTTTGGAATGGTTAACATTTTTGAGGCATTTCAAACTGAGGACGGATGTCATAATTGGCCAGATATGGACTCTACATAATCATACATAGGTAATCTACAAATTAAGGGAATTCTACTTTTTTCTAGTAGCAGATAAAAATGAAAGAAGAAGTGACAGATGAATCAGAAATGTGTCTTATGAAAAGAACTCAAATTTCTTAAGTTATTAATTGAAAATTACTGTCAACTTTTCCAAGTCACTGTGAGATAGATAAGTTATTCAACATGCTATCAATAGCCTGTTTGAATATAATACGTTAAGATATTTCGATGAACTTATACAAATGGGTTGAGGCAGTTATAGTGACAGTCACACAATGACTTAAAACTGACAAATGACTTTAATCTATTACTTTAAGTTCAAACAATGTCTTGTACAATGTGGCTATATTTGCAACATTTCATTGTTTTCTTAAATGTCACTAGGCAATACATCTTTTCTATACCGTTTAAATTGTCTTTCTAATATTAGTTTTACTGAACCTGTTGACAAACTATATTAATTTCGTAACTGAATTTCACATAAATTATCTGTACTTATATTGAATAAATAATTTTGAAGCAATTCAGTTAATATTATTATAATTGTAATGTTCTCTTCACTTCACACATCAGTATATAACAGTAATTACAAATTTTGGCTACAGACCAAAGTAAGATTTAATATTATTTTGCACTAAGTTGTGTAATATTTCATAGCTATAAACACTTTTTTGTTAGTCTACTTGGTTAAGTTTTGTATAATCAGTTCACAAAACATACACTGTAGATTGTACATTGTATGCCCAAATAAACGGTTCCAATAATGCTGTTTTTCAGAATTTTTACAAGGTCAAGTAAAATCACACAAACTATGAAAAATCTTGATTGGCTTCACTCAAGTGCCAACAGTCTATTCACGTCTCTTTAATCATGACATTTGGAGTAGAAAAATCCATGTGAATTTAAAGAACATTTGATTGTGAAGATCTCTGCATATACATCGGTGTGATGTCCTTGAACGTGATGGCATTAAATGCTACCTTCATCTATCATTCGGTTTAAGACATCAATAATCCTGACTAAATACAGGTGTAGTTTATTGTCAGACTCAAACACAGTGTCCAGGAACTCTTCATCTGAAAAGAAATTGAAGACATAAGTCACTCTTCCCTGTGACTTGTCTGTAAGATGTCTGTCAATCAAACTCTGAAGCATGCCACCACACTCGTTCAGTGAACGCACAAGGTAGTTCCTATCAAAGCTGTAGTCCACTTCGTAGAAACTGATTATTGACATGATAGTAGAACGAAACTTTTTACGAAATCTCTCAGCTAGAATGAGTTCATCTTTGTTAAACTGATCATTGCGATACAGGATACCAATTTTAATGACAATCTTGATAATGTTCCTCATTAACTTCTCTGCCTCTTTCTTGTTTCCAGTATATTCTTTGGTTAGTTTATAAGTGTGATCCAGTAATTCTCCTGTTAAATCATCAATAAACACTTTGGCCATACGTTTGGTACCTATCTTGCCTAGGATTTTCTTTTGGGCTCTTAGCCCAAAGCCTTTGGAGTCAAAACCTGCTCCAGCTTCAGCCACTGCAAATAACCAGAGAATAGAACATCGTGAGAAAAGGTAAATTAATGGATATGCACATGAAAGTTACAAAATGTACATACAATACACATGTTAATGTTGGCATAATGGTATGCTGGATAGTTTTTGTATATTGTGTAACCCTTAAAGGGTTGGTGGCCAAGGGATATTAATACACCACTTGCCTCTTACCACTGTGGTTGCTATTCAACCCTTGGATAGACTGTAAGATTTGTCTTGTCATGCTGCCCTCACCGGCCTCCTCGGGAAAGGGTTGACCGATGTGTGATGGTGCACCATCACCGCGTACCTTAAAGATTAACCCTTGGTCTGTGTTGAACTATAAAATTTGTCATGTTGTAAATAAGTAAGAAAACTTTTAATTCAGTTGCAATACAGATTTTCCAAGGGCACTAGTGGTATTCTTCTGCATTATAACTGAACCCATGAGAGTCTGACCTCATTTGACTTCTCAGGAGATATAAAGTTTATCAACTCCAAGTATACACATCTGTATGTAATAATAAAAATAACTACTATTTTACCAACAACTTGAATAGATAAACAATCATATCAAAATACTGAGGCGTTTCCATTATCAGGAAGTTTTATTCTATTATAGTTTTTATGCGTAGCTGCAAGGTGAGAATCTTAAGAGATGATTGTCGATTTTAATACGACTGAAGATAATTTAATTGTAACTATGGGCATGGTCATGATTGTATGTCTCAAATATTTGAGACATAATTCATTTGGATGTAAAATAATGGAGACACAATTTGTTCACATAAATTGTTTGCTGTCATCACACAAGTATGCATGGGGGTAAATGCAAATCAATCTGTTATGTCAATTTTGAAATCATGTTTGATTGTATTTAACTTTCATCATGCTGTTACTCACACATGCCTCAAATTTATGATGTCTATCCAGGCAGACATTTCTACCGCTTTGATTTTTTATACATGTACACGGTTTACATGGTAATGCACATAGCAACTACACAGTGAATCCTATAGTTTGCATTCATAAAAATAAAAGTTGGAGAGCTCAATATTTATGAAACTTCAAATCATTACTATTAACTCAAGTAAATTTGAATCAACAAACTAGATGTACTTTCTTGATTCAAAATTATTCCAAAAATTATATTTAGCATTCAGGGCTCAAATTGAACTTCTATGCTTGGTACTCGGATTTAGCCAAGTGAACTGCTTCATGTACAGTTTTCTGTTGACTTCCATTGATGTAACAGACTACTGGCAACATATAAAGTGAGTATACTAAGTCATAGTCTAGATCTGATGTTTAGTAGTCTATGTGCCCATGACTGCAGGTAATTTGGTAGTCATACAATGTTTAGTAGTCTATGTGTACTGGACTACTTCTAATTTGGTAGTCTAGATACAATGTTTAGTAGTCTATAGCCTGTTTATGGCAATGTGGAGATACATCATTAGCTAGTCGTACCTCCCTAGCCCTATAGCCTGTTTACAGCAATGTGGAGATATATCATTAGCTAGTCGTACCTCCCTAGCCCTATAGCCTGTTTACAGCAATGTGGAGATACATCATTAGCTAGTCGTACCTCCCTAGCCCTATAGCCTGTTTACAGCAATGTGGAGATACATCATTAGCTAGTCGTACCTCCCTAGCCCTATAGCCTGTTTACAGCAATGTGGAGATATATCATTAGCTGGTTGTACCTCAAAATGAGAGCTTGGGAGGTACAACCAGCTAATGATGTATTTCAACAGTGCAGTAAACAGAGGTATACAGCTAGGGAGATATCGACCAGCTAATGATGTATCTCCATAGTGCCACAAACAGGCGAGTACATGGTCATACATCTGTGAATATGAAATCTACATAAAAACAGCTAAAATAACATATAATTGAAACTGAATACCCTGAAATCAAGGTGTTCCAGTACAGATATACCAATGTATAGTGTACAGAGAATTTCACATCATTGCTTCCAACATCAATACATCACAGTCATCATCTTTATTCAAACATGTGACCTACTTCACATCCAACTATGAATAATGAGACTACAAATGTAACTTATAGAATTACCTTCACCCATGTAAGAAGGTAAATGTCTCTATGGATTCTCTGATGTTAACAAAGATTTCACCTCCCAGGCATTGCGCAATACACATGAAATTGTGCCAATTTGACAACATTTCTTCTCCTGTCACCAAGGTACCACAACCTTAGTAACAACACTGACAAGCATCACACTCATAATTTGTTACACATGTTACATATTTTCAAAAAAAAAAACATTTTTCTGTTTTCTTTATATCTTACAGAAACGTTTACTATTATTATCAAATTCTATTTCCTGTTTTTTTGTATCTAAATTTGTTACAGAAATGCTTACATATTTTCAAAAAATGATGACATAATAGGCAGTAATTCAAGTAACCTCTCAGTACAAGATGCACATTTCTAATCCTATTGTCCAATTCACTATCACTGAGTATAGTATGCTAACTAAGTTTCCCATCATTACATTTTTCTCTCTATAATTCATGTATTTTGTATAATAAAAGTACTCTACCCAGTGTGTATTCTAAGTCAATTTGATGCAAATAATACACTGCAATTTGTGACCACCAAAATTTGGTGTTTCCCTATCATACAAGTCATCCATTACCGACTTATAAGAAAAGCCACTTGTTATCATTTCGACCAACAACAATACATTTGACTTTCAATAGAGGATACATATATCTTGTATATTCCTTTCAATCTCTAATACCCTCACTTGTAACTAGAATTACAAACACACCAATAATATGATTTGAAAATCTCCACCCAATCAGCTTCTTTGTCAACATGGGACATTTAAATGAAGTGTTATGCATATGAACACACATTTAAATGAAGTGTTATGCAGATGAACACACATTTAAATGAAGTGTTATGCAGATGAACACACATTTAAATGGAGTGTTATGCAGATGAACACATGGACACAGGAGTTCACATTAACGAATAGTACTGTAACCTTGTCCATCTCAACCGCATATGTTCCACCCAATCAGCTTCTTTGTCAACATGGGACATTTAAATGAAGTGTTATGCAGATGAACACACATTTAAATGAAGTGTTATGCAGATGAACACATTTAAATGAAGTGTTATGCAGATGAACATACATTTAAATGAAGTGTTATGCAGATGAACACATTTAAATGAAGTGTTATGCAGATGAACACACATTTAAATGAAGTGTTATGCAGATGAACACACATTTAAATGAAGTGTTATGCAGATGAACACACATTTAAATGAAGTGTTATGCAGATGAACACACATTTAAATGAAGTGTTATGCAGATGAACACACATTTAAATGAAGTGTTATGCAGATGAACACATTTAAATGAAGTGTTATGCAGATGAACACATTTAAATGAAGTGTTATGCAGATGAACACACATTTAAATGAAGTGTTATGCAGATGAACACATGGACACAGGAGTTCACATTAACGAATAGTACAGAACCTTGTCCATTTCAACTGAACATGTTCCTCTGCATATCACTTCGTTTGAATGTGTGTTCATCTGCATATTACTTTTTATCATTTGAATGTCCCATGTTGATGAACAAGCTGATTGGGTGGAGATATTCAAACCATATTAATTATCAGCTTTTTGTAATTCTAGTCACACGTAGAGATATGGCAGCTAGATTATATAAATTAGAATATACCATATGCACCATACACAGGCTAGAGAGTAAACCGCTCCATGTATATTGCCATGGATACTGTATTTATGAATTTAGAGTTCTAAAAATTTGCATATCAGAAAAATTATTATTTTACAGAATGATAGAAATGTATGTTTTTTAATTTTAAGAAAGAGTGCCACTCTACATGTATGTTCTATTGTGAGGTTTTCATGACTAAACATGCCAGGAGATAATTGATGGCATGAAAAGCTAGGTATAAATATGTAAACTAAGAGGACCAACAATTTGTACAATACATATACAGGTTCAAAAATCAATAATAACCAAATGAGTTCATCTACTATGACAGTTTTGTACTTCAGTACAAGTACTTTGGTTAGACAGAGAAGGCCAAAGCAAAATTCACAACACTGACAGACACCCTGTTCTTTATAGTCAACATCGCTTTCACTTTATGCCTTGATACATATTGAAAATGTCATAAAATTTGAACAATTGTAATGAATACAAAGTTTTATTACATAAGTTGACGAAGTTAATATGAGGGAAAAGAAGCATATTAATAAGCCAGGGGCAGTAAAATGACTAGTCATACTTCAGTTTATTACACATACATTAAAACTTAATGGATGTATGAAACATAAAACATAATGGTTGATGTGTACATATGCAGGTACTTTACTTCACATTTCATATTTTCAGTCATTTAATTATTTATAGTCCCTCTTTATCTTCACAGACCACAAGTATGCTGATAAAGTTTTAAATTAATTCAAATAGGATCGTGATATCACTTACAGACACGTATGAAACGTCGTGTCAAGACACCCTCATGCATGCAGCATGGCATCACCCTATCCTTTTCATGACAGAGAAAACCAATGAGAGTGGAACGACATGATTGTGTGGGGTTCAAGTTTCTCTCTTTATATATTATATACATATATGTAAGGGATTCAGTATTGATGGAGAAAGTTTCAATTACATGCGTCTGACTGGATACAATTAATCTAAAGACTTGATTGGCTACTAGAAATTTCTTTGGTTGCATAATCAACATTGCATAATTGAAAATGAAGTATCTTAGGGCCAAGTTACATAGGGTGATACATTGAACATAGTCACATATGACGAGGCTAGCAACTATGACTGGGTGCTTACATGAAGCAATTAAATGCTTGGCAAGTCGCTGAGCCAAGTTTTGATACCTGCATAGACATATAAAGATTACAAGGTCAATTATAAAGGTCAAGTCTTCAATGACATGCAGAAATAACTTAGAAGAAAAGATGCTTTTACTATGCCAATATAATGATTGAAAATATGTAGATGTCTCGATAGTAAATCTACAGTGAGTTCAAAGTTCCTTCATGGTGATGTTGATTTTTCGAACATCAATATTTATATTCAAGTTAGGAATAAAATGAAATTCACAAAACATTCATAAACATAGTATACCAGTGATAAGTGGTAATCATGGTGATAAATTGAAATTATATAAAAAAAATACTTGCCTAAATTGAACGTTTAGAATAAAAATATGGCAGCAATAACATTGAACATTGTTTTACACATGAGAAACACACATCAAAGGTTACATGCCTGTGATGCAATGAGGTGGATACACAGGGAAATACATCAACTTGTGATGAATTGCAGAAAATTCTATGTCGGCTTTTTTTGCTACAACTGCTGACATCAAACTATTGACAACAGAACCTGTTGCGAACAGGGAAAGTACACAACTGAATTGGATTTTATTTAATAACACTTGGCACACATGTTGGAAGTACAGAGATTTGAATTCCATTTCATCAATAGTTGTATGGCCTCTTTAGTACATAATAGTTCATGTTCACAAACAAATTTAAAGTTCTCCTGGCAATTAACGTACATGCAAAGAGGTCTTTCAACTGTCCTTATCAAACCACGAAATGTAATACAAGTCTCTTCTATTCCAACATGCTGTGCCAAGTGCTATTAATCCAATTCATTTTGTTTTCTTTCCCTGTTTAAACAGGTTCTATTGTCAATGCTTTGATATGTCTGCAGTTGTATACACCTGGTATTGCCACACGGCCCTGCGATTAAGTGCCTACGCAAAGCAATTAGTTGCTTGATATGAATTGTTTTAGAGCTTAGCTCAATGAATTGCCTTGTATAACTTGACCTTTACAGTCTAGAAGTAGTACAGCTATGTAACATTTTCTGTTGAACACACCTCATCCATTTTTTACTTAATGATTTTTTCAATACATGGTGATGGTGATGACTTTTGCACTTTTCAATGCAAAAAATGTCCTCAGCAGTCAACAATTTTCATAATAACACTTTTGTATACTATATCTGGAATATCTAAATAACTGTCATTCATACATGTTTTTTCACACTAGATGAATACAGCCTTATTGGCTACAGATCATGTCAAATGGATGTTTAGTATTATCAACAGTCTAAATATGATCTTGCCTATTGTGTCAGAAAGGAGACATTGTAATTGTTAAACCTTTGAAAGTTAATGGTTTGCACATTCCTGTGTTTGTTTCAGAAATAACCTTTGTTCTTGTCATATGGCAACCCTATGGCACTGTGTACATTTGTGCATAATTTGCCATAGGCAGGCTGCAATGCAAGACATGGCTATCATGGTACATGTCACAAAACAACTGTTGACTGATCTTTCTCAAGTAACATCATACATTTTGTACCATCATGTTACAAACTGAGTTGGAGTGACCCACAGTCCCTTGAGGAAACAGATGTGTTATATTTACCCTTGGGACTAGTTAATAGTGTGTATATTTATATATACTGCAAAGTTTTATTTATTACAGGCAAGTTTTACACTCTAGTATCATATATTTAATTTTGAAAACAAATTTAAAAAAAAGTATATTACATACATAAGTAATTAAAAAGTACATGGGTGGGGATGTACATTAGGATGTCACTTAGGATGACTTCATCATGGACTTTTTCAAATAAACAAAGTGGTTGCAATATAATTAAGTATTTGGAGAAAGCTTACAGTTTTACATACTCATTCTCCACTGATTTAAGTTTTCTGTTGTGTTGTGTTGTGTTGTGTTGTGTTGTGTTGTGTTGTGTTGTGTTGTGTTGTGTTGTGTTGTGTTGTGTTGTGTTCTGTTTAGTGTTGTGTTGTGTTGTTGTGTTCTGTTTATAGGGTTGTGTTGTGTTGTGTTGTGTTGTGTTGTGTTGTGTTGTGTTGTGTTGTGTTGTGTTGTGTTACTTTGCTTTCTATTGTATCTTTGCATTCTATTGCATCGTTGATTTTCTTGTATTTTATATTGTATTATATTATACATGTGAGTTGCAAAATTATTCAATATTCTTCATTTATCCATTTTAAGCAAACTTCCCAAATATTTCTGAAGCTGCTGTGACCTTGTTCCTCTGTGGGTCCATTGTTCTCTACTCTATGTATTGCATGGTTAGACGTTGAGCTGTACAGCACCTAATTTGTAACATTATAATGTATCGTATTGCAAGACTACGATTTCTTTCAATTGCATATTATGTGCTGTATTGTATTGTATTGTATTGTATTGTATTGTATTGTATTGTATTGTATTGTATTGTATTGTATTGTAATGCATCACATGACTATGATTTCTTGCAAGTGCTGTATTGTTTCGTTTTTGTACCATGTTATGTTGAGTTATATGATACTATTGTGTTATGTTATTGTATCATATAAATTCTATTGTATGACCAGATAATTCATTGAACTGTATTATTATTTTATTTTATTTGATCTCTTTATCTAATTTGTTAACCCTAATCAAATTATAATAAGCCATTTTATTCTCATACAACAAAATAGTGTACAAGTAGAATTTCAACATCCTGCACACATGTATGGAATGACTAAACATGATAACTTTCCAATATCGGAAGCTCTACATTCCTCAATGATTGTCATTCACTGAATAATGATTACCAGCTGTGCTTGACATCTGAAAGAAAGGAAAGAGTGTTCAATGCTTTCCTGTTTCCAATTTCATTTTGCCAGATATTTGTGGTTTCTTGAGAGTATTGTGCCTAGCACTTCTACAGTGCTAAAATCAAATGTTATATGTTAGTCAATCTGATTACGATCTGATCAAGGAGAAGATTCACTTGCTTTATTTACTGTTTTGATATCTACTGACTTGTCCTTTATGTTATCTTTTGTTTATAAATTGGTAGTCTAGTTCCTATTCAATCCCAGTTAAGATTACTACAATCATCTCCATTCACTACGTCTAGTCAAAGTCATTACCCTTGCTACCCCTAACAGCGTTCACTCATTCACCTCCTAAATCGCATCAAAAAATATCTACCAGTCTCTATCAGGGTTCTTTTCTACAAAAGTTATATAGTCCATCACCTAGACTATTGTAACACTATCTGGGGCGGGTGGAATGAAAGCCTTCATGGAAAATTACATTTTTGACACTGACAGAGACTCACCCACAGCTAATTTATTTAAATCTATAAATACATTACCAATCTCCCAGAGAATATCTTTTAATAAGTCTGTTTTTAACTTTAAGTGCCTAAACAGCCTCTCTGTCCTGAGTATTTTAACTCAGATTTTAAATATGTTCACAAATGTCATAATTATAGAACCAGGTCGAGCAAAAACAATGACTTGTTAGTACCTTGACCTAGAATTGAATTTTTTAAGCAAAGTTTTATTTTTTCTGGCACAAATATTTGGAATACCTTACCACATGAAGTGAGAAACAGAACACTGTTGTCTTCCTTCACACAAGGCTGTCACCAATATTTTATGACAAAATTTTAGAACTTTTGCTGTTTATTGTATGTCCATATTGTACAGTTTGTATTTGTCTCTTTCGTCTTTGTACTATTTATATTTAGAGGGCCCCAGGGAAGATTGGCCAAGGCCAACTGGGCTACCCTCTTTAAATAAAGTTTTGATATATAAATAAATAAATAAACGTGATGTCATCATGTCCCCACCTGACTTTTGTCAAAACAGCTGTACTAATAATAATTGAATATTAATGAGCAACTGTCTAAAGGAAGTAAACCAATTACAACTGCTTGTCAATTTGTGATGGATTGCTACTGACATGTCACCGTTTACCCTTTGCCCAGCATGAGGTTTAGCCAGATTAAAGGTAAAATGTTCAACTTGACTAGATGTATAGTGAGTGGAGATGATTGAGGTAATCGTAACTCATATCGAATAGGAACTATACATTGGGCACTTGCCTTCCTCCTTGATGTGTAATGTGTAAAATGACACACCCGAAGTGTCTAAAATACAGTAGATGTAATTGTCTGATTTGAGAATGATAGAAGATGAATTAAGCAATATAAATGTATATAGCTAAAAAATCTGTTACCCCAGTACCACTCTGCCAAGAATCTGTTACGTGACCCCAGTACCACTCTGCCAAGAATCTGTTACCCCAGTACCACTCTGCCAAGAATCTGTCAGTGTTACCCCAGTACCACTCTGCCAAGAATCTGTTACCCCAGTACCTCTCTGCCAAGAATCTGTTAGTGTTACCCCAGTACCACTCTACCAAGAATCTGTCAGTGTTACCCCAGTACCACTCTGCCAAGAATCTGTTACCCCAGTACCACTCTGCCAAGAATCTGTTAGTGTTACCCCAGTACCACTCTACCAAGAATCTGTTAGTGTTACCCCAGTACCACTCTGCCAAGAATCTGTTAGTGTTACCCCAGTACCACTCTGCCAAGAATCTGTTAGTGTTACCCCAGTACCACTCTGCCAAGAATCTGTTACCCCAGTACCACTCTGCCAAGAATCTGTTAGTGTTACCCCAGTACCACTCTACCAAGAATCTGTTAGTGTTACCCCAGTACCACTCTGCCAAGAATCTGTTAGTGTTACCCCAGTACCACTCTGCCAAGAATCTGTTAGTGTTACCCCAGTACCACTCTGCCAAGAATCTGTTACCCCAGTACCACTCTGCCAAGAATTTGTCAGTGTTACCCCAGTACCACTCTGCCAAGAATCTGTTAACCCAGTACCATTCTGCTAAGAATCTGTTACCCCAGTACCACTCTGCCAAGAAACTGTTATTACGCTAGTACCACTCCACCAAGAAATTGTTACCCCAGTACCACTCTGCCAAGAATTTGTCAGTGTTACCCCAGTACTACTACATGTACCACTCTGGTTAAAACTGAAATAGCCTGCCAAGCCTACAAAATGTACATACTATATGTATTTATATACAAGGGTATGTCGTCCTGTGAGTTGTTTTTTAATAAAAAGTTTCAAGTAGAACAAGTTTCTCAAATACAAAATTTATCATGCAAATATATATTAGCTAGAGATGGTAGGAAAAACACAATATTAATATACATTACACATATAAATTCCTTAACATTATTAACAGATAATTAAAAAAAAGATGTTCTAGTGCTTTATTTTCATCATCCCACAACCACCCCCAGCCACCATCCATTCCAGGGTTTCATTCACCCCCCCCCCCCCCCCCCCCCCCCCGGGAATTCATTCAATACAAGTATAAATGAAGAAATGTGTGACAGTTGTACCTGCAGCCTCAAAAGGAAAGGCTAATAATAACCTGATAAGTTGTATTTGTAATTCCCTTCCATCTATGAGATTAATTAATTACGACAAATTCACTGGAATGAAATCACCATATAAAAAGTTGTAATCAATTATATGAGACACTGACTGAATATCAAATATCACATAGTTAAGAACAAGATTATTTCTTCAAATTTCAACCATTTTACAGGTAACAGTTTACTCGACTATTTTTGTTCAAGCCACGAGAATTAACTGATTTTATCAATAATGTAAGCAGCTGCATGTTACCACATGGAAAAAGTTGTTTGTACACACCTAGTACAATGATAATGATATACATATTAATATGCAATATATATTTACATGGTGGACTCACACATGAAAATATTTGTTTCACAGCTGGGTCAATACCAATACATGTATGTAATATCAAATGGTTGCCACGCATTAAAATCTTTGTTTTACTGTTGGGTCAATTTATGTACTTGATGTATACATGTATATACACGTTACATGCTTGCCACACACATAAATATCTTTGTTTCACTGCTGGGTCATACATGTATATATGTTACATGGTTGCCACACACATAAATATCTTTGTTTTACTGCTGGGTCAATTTACTTGATAAGTATATATGGTTGCCACATGCACACATGAAAATATTTGTTTCACTGCTGGGTCAATACCCTTGACACTCATTTGTTATGCACATAATGTTTTTATCCATTACAAAGTAATTACAAATCATGGTGACTTTCAAGACCTAAAGGTGAGAGATTACGAACTGACGCCAGAAAAATACTCCATCCACGTTTTGTTGCATACATCTTTATTTAGCCAAATACATTCATTAGACGGGAAGTAACTAATAAAATAAGACGTCAATTTAGATTTAGATGACTATATAAAACATGTACTCTACAACAAACCATTTGACTTCATAGGTAAATGCATAATGGATGTTTTTGTGGTACAAATTTGAGAGATCTTAATGCCATTTTGGATGATTGATTGATGATGACATTGATAGATGACAACTTCAGTTTCTTTTAAGTACTAAAGTTCTCTGTCATAAAATATATTAAGTTAATCTGAGAGTAGAATTCCTCATACTTGACAAGAAAGAATCAATCTAAAGTGCTCAAATGGGCTTGATAATGAATATTACTTTGGAAATTGAGGATGCGGAATGGAACAACTAGCTAAAAAACAAAAAATATTGTTTCTCATTACTACATGTACTTGTGTCATTCAATTCAACTCTCAATCTTTTTCAAGTACACTTGGTTATTATACAGATTTCCTGTCCCCTAATTTTTCATTTTGGTAAAACCTCTTTATACTAGCTAATTTGTAATTTGTACCCATCTTGTGTATATGATTTATCCTGAGGAGTTTATTTATTTTGATATCAAATTTAATTTGCTTCATGTGGCATTCGTTTTATTTTGAAGAATGAGATAATTTGTGTACTCAATGTCAAACACCATTAGCATACATGTAGAGTACCTGTGACCTTCATATGGTATATTACACTGTAAAACAAATTCAACTTATACTCACTCACTTCATTATCATACAATATGAGAGAGGAAAAATATTGACAACATGTCTGGGCGAAATTAAAATCACAGCCAAATAAAGAAGGTTGGAGATTTCCATATATCACATATGTTATGACACATATGTTTGTTTGTGTACTGTCCATACTATATTGACTTAGAAATAAATCAACTCACTGAGTCACTCTATATATGTTTTACCTAAGTTATACTACAATAGTACAATTGTATACATGACTTCCTGGGATTCATGTATTCAACACAACAGAAACATCCTGTAAGTGTATAATGTAAATAAAAGGTTGTCAGACAACAAGGAAAATTTGTCATGCTGTGGCTTATTCCAATTTTCATCAGTGCACTTTTAAAACTAGAATATCAAAGATTAAAAGTACATTATGTCACAGACTCCATGCAGCTAGAGTGTACATCATGTTGCTTCAGTAGAAATATGTACTTTGGCTTACAAGAATGCATGCAGTGATGTATATGTATACAATTTAAACAAGCAAAATTATCATATTCAAACCAAAAGTACAGTTACTTTTATATTTTAATATTTTTTTATGGATCTTCAACCTATCTATGACATTAGTTATGTGCTGCCTGGCCAGAAAAACACAAGTTTCAATACACTGCTGGTAAAATCAAAGTTCCTGTCAAGTAGTTCTACTAGGATTCTGTATTAAAGTTGTTTGTATATCAACACAGGAAAGACAGGTTACCACATTTGCCCCTCTCTGTCAATCTCAACCTTAATTCACAGAAAAGCTTCAATTTAAAAAAAAATCTATTCTGCTTCACTCACAAAAGATCTTATTCAATTTCCAAATTCTTGTTATTTAGCCAGAAACTACTTGTCACAGAAGAGTCTGGTTACTACTACATAATATTTGTAAAGTTGATCAACACCATCCAAGGTGACCTTAAATGACCTTGTCAGAATGAAAGGAAGTGAACTGTGTCAGTTTCAACTGATTTCCAGTGGTCTAAAAGACTACCACCTCATAAATCTGGTTGTCTCATTGTAGCTATATAAATTCCAAGCTCTGGGTAAACCTACTGCCTATATTTTGAACTACATGTACTCACAGACTGATTATATTTACTTTTTCTACTAAATGTGTAAAATTCCTCTGGTTTACACTGCAATAAATTATACTGATACATGTTACTTATAGAAGGAAATAAATATACCAAGCATGCTTGAATAAATTGAGACTTACTGTTTTCATCATATGAAGTGCATCTACTTCCTTGATACTCCTACATGTACATAGCAGGCTACTAGTTGATAAGTCCTCATTTACTGTAATTTGATGGCCATTTTTCATGTTATGACAGTATTTATGGCACAAATGGGACTTTCCTGATCCTGGGAAGTGTCTAATGAATGAGTCTGGAACATGTGGAAGGAGAATCTCAGACTGTTTCAATATCAAGACGTCAATACAAGGATATATGTACAGACCTTTGCACACATGACCTTTCATGCAAATTTCTAACTAGAGCACTTCTGTTGGGATATCTGCATTTTAATTTTAGTTTCTCCACAATGCTTTGGAATGAAGCAAAAAGATAAACATTTAAGTTGTTCAATTCCAATATATTTTTCCAATACATTCTTTTTAAGCTATGAGAACTTATTTTCTCACTCGCTTTTAATTCCAATTTATATGGCATAGATATATTGATGCAGTCTAGTTCCTATACGGTATCATTACCATTTACATCACCACTCCACTTTATTTAGAAACCACGTTGGCATCCAGACTAATATTGATGTACAACATAATATGTTTAATCATACATGTAATGTATTGAATTGAATTTGAAGATAAGACGTGTATCGTGTACAAAAATGTATGTTCTTCTATCACAAACCACTACCATAATAACACATATTAAAATTGCAAAATTGCACATATATATGTGTGTGTACAGAGACTCCCCTGGGACTGAATATAACAACTACCATATATTACGGAAATGTACTATATGCCTTATAGGCAATTCATTTGTAACATTGAAGGCTCTACACTTTGCATTATGCTACATATACATGATGTATGTATGGTATCCTAGTTCAATATCACAATGAATGTAGCTTACTGGAAGCTATTACTGGTGATTGTCTAACACATCAAAATCTGCACACAGTCTAACAAGTGTGATGACAGAGATTTTATTTACATGATCTACATTTCTGTGAATACATACATGTATGATTAAATATCTTCTTAATATTGGCAAAAGATTTTACTGCCCACTCATTAGTTTCCTAACTATGACAGATTCTCCTAATATTCATCACGGCTCAGTCTGCTATTCTTTAGAAATATGAAATCCCAAAAGACATTAAATTAATTAAATTCTTCCTTCTGTCTTTCCAAACTGTTTCAGTTCTATTGGATGAAGCCAATCAAGGAAATGGACGGATTATTTCCTGGATATTAATGGAGCAGATTTATTGCATGATTAAGAATTTACTGGTACGAATGGATAAATCTTGATATCTTATACCCACAACTCATTTAATCAAATTCTTCAAATGAGGCATTATGCCGTAAGTGATTTTTATCAGGTGTCAGATTGATAGACTATAGTGTGGATGATCTGAAGACTTGATGGTGGGCATAAAATTGTAACTACTAGGCAATATATAACATTTTAATTCATGGAATTCACTTAAAATCATTTTGGAAAGTTGATATATTTTATCTACGTGTATTTTTTCCATCTCTCTTATTTTTAGGTCCTGAAACCTTAAAATGAAACATTAGTTGTTTACAAAGTATACAATTATTATAGTGCCATATTTTACTTTGAGTTCCCCATTACCAGAGTTAAACTGAAAGTGAAATGGTGTTTTTTCAGGATGTCTGGAAAAGAAATATAATTTTTGGAACTGACCCGGGTAGTCTGAAAATGAAAAGTTTGTCATCATTGAAAAGGTTTGAAGTTGTTTTTTGATTTTTGCTTGACTGACTTTGGTAGTCTGGAAAACATAAATTTCCTGAACTGGTCTAGGAAGTATGAAAGGAAAAAGGTATGATTTATAAGGTATAACCTACCTACCTATCACAGAACAAAATTTTACAGTGTCAAAAAATGACTGAGTGGTTCTCTTCTTTTCAGAACATACTGTGTAATATTACTTTTCATAGTACCAAAATGTTGGCAAGTTTTTATAATATATATGAAAGCAGACAATGACTTCATAAATGTACTCAGTAACAAAGGGAATGCTGATAGCTACACCATGTTACTTCATAAATGCACTCACAGACTGAGGAAACTTTCATAACTAAGGGTGAGATTAGGATTAATCTTTGGATTTGAAAATGTTTTCAGCTGAGCTATAGGAAAAGTTGGTCCTATGTATTAAATTATGATAAGATAACAAACCACGTCGATTCAAATATTAGGATTTAATACCAAATACCAGATTTCAAAATAATGGTATGAAATATTAAATTTTTCTATTTTATCTAATAGATACAATTCAAATAATATTGATGAGGTTAACGAGACATATGATTTCAGCCATATGGCTTTGATTTTTATAATTTTTATATTTTTATACCACTACATAATGCATAAACATACATTTATAAAAGACTAAGAATTGATACTTAATTTATGATTGGTATTACAATTCAAAATATATCATTTAATGATAAACCATTACTCTCAACTCTCAATCATAGTATCCACTCACAGGTGAATACATCAAATCAAAATTACAGTCTGTCTGTATCTCTCTATACTGTTTGCCTGAAAGATCAAGTTTCTGCTTAATATGCTAACCAAGCGAGTAGTTACATACATTGTACAAGCGGACTGGACCTTTCAGACTATCAATTATCTACACTACAGTGTCAGACTAATACAAGTCTTGGCTCCTGTGTTTTGAACCTCTTCTCAGTTGTAGATAAGCTGACTAGGTAGTTCATAATAATTTAAAACTCTGCACAAAATCTATAGATACTCCATTAGCAAACCACCTTATTCAGGATTCTGGTGACATCACATCTTTTTGTTTGACAACAAAATTCAACTTTTCTCTCCCATAATGTTGACAGCTACAGAGAGTGGTTGTGAAACGAAAGGGAAAGCTACATCGTGATTGTCAAACTAAAGAAAATGCTACATAATCATTATCAAATATCAACAATATAAAAACTGTACATTTAGAGTGGTACAGACTGGGTATGTATGTCTCAATCATGTTTTAGTACACAGCATTAGTATCTCCTCATTATGTCTGGATTCATATCAATTTTCTCCTTTTGTGCCATTACTCACTGACCATGACCATTGCTACTTACTATCTTGTGTCTAATTACACCCATCATAGATGGTTGCCATGGTAATATAGTACTTATAAAACATAGAAACTATACAATCTATCTGAATGAAGCAGTTTTAGAGATATTTTTTTTCTCCACGGCTATATATCAATCTGTACATGACAGAAAACACAAGACGGGCGGGGCCATACTATAAATCTCACTCAATAGGAATTATGCATTCTGTATCATTGTGGCCAGACATCAAACAAAATGTTTTAGAATACTTGGCTCTTAAAATCTACAAAAACACTAAAATTGTGTCATGTAATTTGCATTTCGCTTTGTAATCTCAGAGGCAGTATTAACAAAAATAGCACCAATGGTGTTGTAGTACAACTGTACGCTTTTTAAAATGTTTACTCACATGCTGATAAATGCTAGGTATAAGTGTTCATTTGCTGAATGACTATCCAGTTGCCTATCCA
This sequence comes from Glandiceps talaboti, assembly GCF_964340395.1. Classification (NCBI taxonomy): domain Eukaryota; kingdom Metazoa; phylum Hemichordata; class Enteropneusta; family Spengelidae; genus Glandiceps; species Glandiceps talaboti. Next base: position 24,182,527 of record NC_135560.1, on the reverse strand, counting down.
ACCCTGTTGTTATCTTTGAAATATATGCGCTTATTTGGCTATTGCTATAGGCAGGGTCATGTTGCAAGACATAATTACATACATTTTTTGAATGTTCATTCACTTGTCTATGAATCCCTGATGTTATCTTTGCAATTTACATGATCATTTGGCTGTTGCTATGGGTATGGTCTTGTTGCTAGGCACATTTACATACATTTTTTGAATGTTTATTCATTTGTCTAAGAACTCCTGTTGTTATCTTTGTGAAATACACTATTTCGCTGCTAATATGGGTGTGGTCATGGTTGCCAGGGATATTTGCATACATTTATTGAATGTTTACTCACTTGCCTACCAGATGATGTTGTCATTTGACCAAAATATACTGCCATTTGGTTGTTGCTAAGGGCGTGGTCATGGTTGCTAGGGCTAATTGTGTCAAAATGTTTTGAAGAAAATCTGAATTACACTTCTAGAAATTTCTCACCAAGTACTTTTTGAGATAAAAGTTTTTGACCAAAATTCACATTTTTACACCTAATTTGCATATCACTGATGCGATTATTATATGCTTAATATTTCTTCATCTATACACCCCCAGATACATCCCCATTAAATTTCAACCCAATCTGCTCTTCAGTTTTGGAATTAAAGATTTTTGACCAAAAAGACACATTTTTAGTCCTAATTTGCATATTATTCATGGAATCATCATGTCATAAACAAATCTTAATTTAAACACCTCCAAGAACGTTTCCAACAAATTTCAGAGCAATCTGCCCAGTAGTTTTGGAGTGTAAGTTTTTTTTATTAAAAATCACATTTCTTGACCCAAAAAACACATCTCTGATGCAATCATTTTCATTTGAACAATGTCCCATCTACACGTCCAACGTAAAGTCCCCACCAAATATCAAGGCGATCAGTTAGGCGGTTTTTGATTTAAAGTCGTTTACACAGACACACAGACACAGACACACATATTTCTTAAATATTCAATATTTTATTAAATTTACAAAACCTAAGAAGTATAGAAAGGGGAAATTTTGGATAATTTATAGCATGTATGTAGTTTTTCCTCCATGTTCACAACACATGCTCTAAGAGTAACACTGAGCCATAGAAACTAAGGTACCCTTTACACAAAACAACTAAATTATATGTATTATGTAATAGCACATTTGATTGTGAAATTCAGACACTTATTAATGAGTTTTCAAATCAATCACATAGTTATTAGTCATATCCATTTCTAAGACATATTATAATATATGATATAAAACTTGCTTTTGTTAATATAAGGAGAGTAGCTAGGTAAAATCTCCCATCAAATTTTTGGTGAAAAATATGGAAAAGTATGTAAATTTTACCAGATTTCTCCTTTGTTTACACAAAATTTACCAAAAATTAACAAAAAATAGCTTCAAATACTTCAGTCTACTACAGTTTGTGTCATTAGTAACACTGAACAAAAAATTCCACTTTCTCTGACCAATTATATGTTCATTGGAATAACTATCTTTAATATGACATTGGAATTCATCTACAATGTAATACTGTATCCTATAGTAACCATGTTTAAAGAGCTAGCAATTGTTACACCACACAATCGTCATGCTTTCATGTACTTTGCTGAAACATAGTAGTACATTCGTGTGGGAGTTTTAAGTCAATTTCTACATGTTGTATTTCATTGCACAAACTGAATAAGAACTCATTATTTGTGATCAACTCATTGACTTTTAAAGGTAATTTCTACAAAAAGTGTTTCTCCGCACTTGATGATCAGGATAAATTTAAGCTGGTAGGCAAAACAAAATGACCTATTAATACCATATACATATAATACAATTGGGTGAATGGAATAGCTGGGTGACAAATACAATTATATGAATTTTACTATCAATTTGTTGCAACTATGAATTATAGTAGATATTCATTGGGTACTCTTTTCAACTAAAGGCACATCAAAACTATATGAAAAGGTATAGAAAACAGGTCACATGATGCATTATCTTTATAGGTACCAGCTTACTGGTGTAAAATTACACTTTATTTTGACTTTACTTTTTTGGAACATTAGAAAACAATGTACTCATAAATTAAGTATATTTAACACACACTCTGTAACTCATATTTTTTGTCATTTTCCATAAAAGATGCATTCACAAAAAAAAAATATTTATTTAATAATCTCAGTCTTGATTGATATGACTGACATGGTCAGATATTTACAGAGGATAAATGGTGACAAACCGCATTCCAGAAGAATGAAGGAGAGAGAATATTACAAATATTACCTTCTGCAAAATTAATAATGTAATATATAAACACTACATATAATTTTGGTTATTTGAATGTGACTATTTACAACTGCATATGTGTATGACTGTGTATGCGTATGTGTATGTGTATGTGTATGTACATGAACAGGTATAACAACATCACAGTATGTGAACACCATGATCTCACCAGGTCATTAGTCATCAATATCCATAAAATTTGCTGTTATGGTGACATGGATTCAATGAAGTTAATGGGGTTAGTCATTTCATGGAGTCTCTTTATAATCACTCACTCATGAATAATTATCATCATAATGCCTATTGTTTGTTGGGCTAGTCATTTCATATAATTACCATTGTTTGCTGGGGTTACTATACCTCACTTACACTAAAGTTAGAGCTACATAACTATGACAAAAATGTACCTCATGATACCTACATATAATGATATATGTCTGCTGGGGCTATACTCATTTCATACCTCCGCCGCTATCACTAACATGTACTATGCTTATTGTTTGTAACACTTTACATTTAAGGAATCTACTTTTTTCTGTGTTTTAAAACTACAATGTAGTACTGACTGACACCAGCTACTGACCAGCATTTGGTAACAACACTGACCATAGGCAACATTGAGAGTATTTCAATATCCTTGGAAGCTCCACCCATCAAAGTACCCTTCATTATTTACCTAACCTACACTTGTTATAATTCAGGATGTCTAGTGAAAATATGAGTTTGTGGACAGAGGCACTTGGAGAGGGTGTGTGAACCAGACACTTAAGCTCCACCTATGCATGTCCCCATACAACCAAAGTAGAAACGTTTGGTGTAATAAAACTTTTATGATATATAGACTAAAGTAGTACAGACATGATAAAATGTGGTTAGAAAAAAACCAATTCTTGTTAATATTGTACATAACTGGTCTCAGATTTTCACAAAGCATAGATGTATATGTAGCTTTCATATATATATTGACTACATCAACTAAAACCCACACCATACATGCAGATGCTTTCAATTTTAATCAAATACAACATTTCATACTATGATCTGAATCGATGGCCTGGATGAATGTGATACAAAAAATCATTGTAAGCAAACCAATTATTTCAATGTATTTTTTCAATAGCATAACACTGGCACGTACCATAAACTGTATGAGATATGTACTCATAGCATAATACTACATACTTTAGAAGACAGCTGTGTTTGACAAAGATTTACATCACCACTGCAAAAAGTACTAATCACATTTAAAAAATGCACTTTACTGGTTGAAATACAAACGTATTGCCATTTGATTCTACTTGATAGCAGTATAGTTTAAAACCCAGCAGCTTTTAGCGATTCACAGATCTGTTTGATCTGTATTTGAAAGTGAGTTCAGCTAGCAGCTCATAATTATGACAAATAGTAACGCAGTTCAAATATTATTTTACACTAATACATTGAGTAGCTTTTTTTCAGTTTAAAAAAAATAAATATTACTGTGCTATACTTGCTGTTGTCTGAAATATCTATATATTACAGTTGCTTACATGCTGACAGTATTACATGGGGAGTGAATGTCTGTTGTGGTGGGCACTCCATATTACAGTTGCTTATATGCTGACAGTATTACATGTGGAGTGAATGTCTATTGCGGTGGGCACTCCATATTACAGGCACTCCATATCATAATTGTTTGCATGCTGACAGTATTACATGTGGAGTGAATTTCTGTTGTGGTGGGCACTCCATATTACAATTGTTTACATGCTGACAGTATTACATGTGGAGTGAATGTCTGTTGTGGTGGGCACTCCATATTACAATTGCTTACATGCTGACAGTATTACATGTGGAGTGAATGTCTGTTGTGGTGGGCACTCCATATTACAATTGTTTACATGCTGACAGTATTACATGTGGAGTGAATGTCTGTTGTGGTGGGCACTCCATATTACAGCTGCTTGCATGCTGACAGTATTACATGTGGAGTGAATGTCTGTTGTGGTGGGCACTCCATATTACAGTTGCTTACATGCTGACAGTATTACATGTGGAGTGAATGTCTGTTGTGGTGGGCACTCCATATTACAATTGTTTGCTGTGATTGATACTATAGTATACACAAGTCTTCATGCAGACACAGTTACTCCCTCTAGTCTGAAAGGTAAAACCATTAGACAACTTATGTAACCACTCAGGTTGAGCATATTATTAAGTGGAAACACTGACAGGATCATTCAGGTCAAGTCTCCCTAAAGTACTTAACTTTTGTCTTAATTGTGATTGGTTCTTAAATATTGACTCAGAAAGTAAAACTCAGGGTCAAATATGATAAAGATACAAACAAAAAGGTCATATCAGCAGAAAGGTGACATCTTATATTGGTACTATAAGTATAATGATGAAGTTTCTGCAATATGCAAGAATTAAGTCATGATTTTGATAAATGATCCTGAAAGGCTAAGTCAAGGTCTTAAAAGAAATCTTACACCTAATAATATGGGGTAGACACTTGAATTGAGTTTCCAAGTAGTACAGTTTCTGAGTTATGCAGAAAATCATGATTTTTTACTACAAATATGGCTACCAAGTTATATGATGTCTGAGAAATGACATCATGGATGGAAGGATGGATGGATGGACAGACACGCACGGACACATAGATGAACGACCTACGGAACCCATGCTAGTAGGCCTCTGTGGGAGATTAACCAAAATATCTCAAGGTGAAAATTGAAGCAATGTGTCAATATTTTGTAATTCAGCCACTGTTGAATAACAACAAATATTCATGAAAAGAAACATGAAAATTAAATCTGATTTATATACAGACAATATAATCATATTGACAAATGAACCATGATTATTTGGTTATATGCAATAAAAGCAGAGACAATTTTGTGAATACAATCAGCAGTACCTAATATGTTTTTATTATGGTTTCATGCAAATAAGTTAATTCTATGTTTGCTCCTCTTGAATTTTACCAGGGTTCCTTTCCAATATTGCAGTCAAATGTCTGTAAATTTTACCACATATGCTCCTGGCACTAAGCTTTTAAATCCTTAGTGAAAAAAAACATGGCTGTTATTCATGACAAAACAATTTACTAGTAGTGAAATATCTGTTGAGCACCTTGAACACAATTGCACAGGTACATTACATGTTTTAATGCTAAATTAAATCTTATTGGCATTAGGACCATGTCAATTCAATAGAATAGTGACAATAACACTTTTTTGCTATATGTTTTGGTACATAATATTAATAATATAATTCTGCAAGTTCAAATGATGAATTATTTACACTCTGTATAATTGTTTATTTTCAGTGAAATATTCTGGACTTTTATAAAAGTTATGCATACATTTGTATTATGTATAGTAAGTTTCAATTCACAATTTACATTCATTATGTCGACCATACTAACGTGTGAATTTATAATTAACAACTTTCTTTCCCATTATCTCGTACTCATAGAGTCATACACATGTTGCCATATTGAATTCATATAATCAACATGGTTAGATTTATTCTCTTTTCATAAGCTACATCTATGTTCATATATAAAATCACATGCAAGACAAAGCCGGAGTTTGTTTCTTTCAACAAGTTTATGTTCAAAGATGTGTTGAAATCACAAACAAGCATGTTTTTATTTCTTCCTTCTCCTGTATAACAAATCAAATGAGAAACAAATTGCTTTTGTCTGATACAACATTTCATTAGCAGTCTACATTCAGCTTGATGTAGATGTTACTTTATGTACTTGTCATAAACATCTGAATGAATGCCATGTTTTTAATTTCCTCCTTTTCCTCTTGCACTCACTCATTCACCCACTCTCTCTGGTTATTACACAATTGACTTTTAATAATTTAACTTGCAATAAATCTGAATAACCATTCAAATCACCTAAAGGTATGATCATATTATGCATTAATTGTATATGTGTACAAATGTATGTATGTACACTACCGACAGAAAGTATTGTCACACCATGTCGACATCGTAATATACATGGGTAAATATGTTCACTGATGTATAAACACGGAATGAATGCATTTTGAAAGTTTGACACCTTTATTTTAACCCAATTTGTATCATTTTTCTTTTGACAAAATTGTATCATTCGATACTATTTGAGCGTCATTTTGAATGCAGGTAATGTTCCATTGTTAAGATATATGATGTTCCTCTCATTTGCATATCATTTGCATACATTATCACCCGATATTGCTCATTTAAATACTTGATTGACAGGCTTATTTCAGCATTTCCGCGCACTTTTCAAAAGACCGGCGCCTAAAATTTACATGTAAAGTATTTATTTACGTTGGATGACCTTAGTAGGTGTCAGCCAGCTGTTATTGTTTACATAAATGACAGAAAGATGCCTAGACGAAATGAATTAACCGACTTTCAAAAGGGACAAATTCTAACATGTACATGTGTGTTTGTGTGTGTATGAGTCAGTGTGAGTGTGCATGCATGTGTGGGTGTGTATGTATATGTATATTATATGTCTGTGTGTATGCATGAGTGGGATGTGTGGGTGTGTACATGTATGTGTATGTTGGGTTCAAACCACTGATAACCACACACTGGCCAAGTGAAACATTTTGAAGGATTTTTGTTCTATTCTGATCTAGCATAACATAAAATATTACTGGACAGATTTATCCTAGAGGCAAGAATTTAACTGTGATAATCAGCCCACAGACACAAACTGAGTTGGAAAAGATAATCTTTACTTGAACCCAGAGATGACAAATATGTGTAGAAAATCTGTTTGACATAACAAGTCCATCCAAGGATTACTGAGCCAATGATTTTTAGCCTTATCTTACACTAACAACAGCCATCATGGTTGTTTCTTTACTGAAGCAAAACGGTTTACAACTTTTGGGAGATATTTCCAAACTAGAAAGAACTGAACATGCTGAAGGAGTGTACAATTCCAATCCCTCGTGAATGTATTCAATACATAAACATGCAGTAAAACATAATCCTACAAGACAGACATTTCTACCATCATGGTAATCCTACACCTTCTGTGGTACAGTATTCTACACAGTAATCGGATATAAGTTGCCACGAATCATTCTGTCTAGTTCACTGATCCTACAAAGTTTACCCTGGCTTAATTCACACAAAACCACTGAATGTACATTGTCAATCTTTTACAGGTTAAATCAGCATACACACATATATACTTGACTATACATGTATAGTGACATGTAGAAACAACCCTAAAGCAAGAGATTATACTTGACATCTTCATCTTCAGTACATTGTATCTACCTTGTACATGTACCACTGATCCCAGTAGAAACCACATTTTGAAATTTATCATTAAAATTTCACCTATGGAATGAATAGCCCACGGTACATGAGCTGAGCTGCTTGGAAACCACTTGTACAAAGCATGCTATTACTGCTGACACTACATATCTACTCCAACAATTGCTAAGTTTAATAGCTATCTGTCATTTTAAATCATACATATTTCAACAACTAATGAACTGTTGCCAGTCAATAACCTTTGCATGACTTATACATACAATCATGTACTTCGATGTGATTTTAAGTATGCTGATCATATACATAGAGATGCATGTATGTATGTATGTAGGTATATGTATGTGTGTGTGTGTGTGTGTATGCATGTATGCATGTGTGCGTGCATGCGTGAATGCATGCACGCATTCATGCATGTATGTATGTACCGGTAGGGTATGTATGTATGTACATAATATGTATGTATGTACATTTTCAAACCTTGCTTTAGGGTATACACAACCATCTGTCGAATACATTTTTACTTATTTTTTTGTCAACATCACCAACAGTTTTCTCTCTCTTCATTTCCCATAGCAGATAGGTTGATAACCTGGATTGCTTTATAGTAGGTTATCAGTTGTTTATAGATATGCCCCAAGGTATCCTTATAGTTAATGGATCAGCTGTCAAAAATGTATACATGTATAATACTAATTGCTTAGTTTATACAAGACTGATTGCTCTTACTAAGGCAAATTTATTTTTTGATAAGCACCTAATTGCCTAGTTTAATATTTGGTATGACAAAAAGAAAGACACAATCTCATTTTATTACAAAGAGAAAAACTCTAAAGTTGCCATATGGACGACAAATGAATACATTAGGTAATTTCTTTTGGATTTTGGATTTATAAAATAAAAGTTGCATTGCTCCACTCTCATCCTCATTGTCTTCTCTAAGGCCGATGCATGAGGATGCCCCAACACAGCCTATCTAAGTATTTTCTCTCAACTATAGGTTATGACTGGCTAGAACACAGCCGATCTAAGTATCTTCCCAACTAATATTTATATGTTATGGCTGGCTAGAATTGACAAAACCCACAATTACAGAATACATCTACTACCAGTAGTATTTCTTTGTCTGAATATAATTTTCACAAAATCACTTGGTCTTCATAAAGTCACCTGTCATTGGAAGTCAGTCGTGACAAGTCACATGACCAACTGAAATGTTGAATCCAGAGCAAGAGAACATTAGACATGTAACCAGGATTTAATGGCATACACCATAATAAAATGTATATGAGATTAATCCATTTATATACGACTAATAGTTAACCCTGATCTGATATCAGAGGCCTAAATAAGGCCTAAAATCAGAATTATACCTGTATACCTGTATACCTGTATATGTATGTCATGTACAAGGTGACAGTAACATTTCCTTTGTTCTTCAGAATCAATAGATAACATGACAGGATGTTCTGAAAACCAAGGATCTATAATAATGGAGTTGAGGTGAATGATGTATATGTACAAGGTGACTTATACTATAGTTATACCATGCACAAGCCAAAAATATGGAATTTATACCCTGGTACTTCTACATCACGACAACGTACATCTATGTCATGACAACGTGTATGTACATCACTGGTTCTGCTTTGTTTGAAATATGAATCAAAATGTTCAAAATTGCCTCTACTTTCACTTTGATATTACTGGTGCTGGTATAATCATGTTATTTTAGACTATTTTTCTTCATTCAGCCAGAAAATAATCCTGACCTAAGGGTTTTATCACTATGAGTCTATCCACGCTTGGTGACAAAGGCCCCTTAGGTCACTCATATTTTCCTTGGCTGAATGAAGAAAGATAATCATATTGGGAATAACATCTAATTCTACTCTAAAACCTCCCTTGTTCTTGACATCAGTGCTTCCTCTGTACATGCATGCAATGACTTTTTAAAAAGCAAGGTCTAATGGGGATTATGCAGTTACTGTATAGACAAGGTGAAAAGTAGAACTTCACTTGTTCTTCAATGTTTCCTTTGAAAGCAATTACAATTTGTTAAAACCCATGGGTTAATATGATGGGTCATTATCATGTATAAGGTGGAAATAAAATTGTCTTTGTTCTTCAGTCCTTCCTTAGAGATTGTATGAGATGCTGTTCATTAGATCTGTCACGTACATATGTTACAATGTACAAGCATAGGCCATAGGTCCCATTTCAGCAATACTACTCCACTTCATTCAAAAGAAAACATCCTGACCTTTAACCTTAGTTTGAACTTTGAATGAAAGATGAATACATTACTAGATATAAGACTGAAAGCTTCATTGTTGTTTGCATTCCAATGCAATGCATGGTGACACAAGCAAACCGATAACTCTTTCAATCTATACTAGATACTGTGTAGTGTGATTTACACCAAGTACTGATATATTGCTAAAAAATGTTCAAATAAATTTTTAACTGCGCTTATAGCATGACTGTGATCTTTTCTTAAATATAGACATGAAAGTGAAAACAAGGACAACACATTAATCGTAACAGAGAGATTACAGTATTGATGTCATCACTAGAGGTTTTCCCATGAACCCTTGTAGGAAATCCCCCTGAAAATGGCCGAACACATGTACAGTAGGGCTTCTTTACAAGATTTCAAAGTTGAATAAGTTACCAAGGTGCTTTTTTATCACCCAAAATCAAAAGTATGTTCATTTGATAGTTTTTCCTTTGATCTACTATCTACATGTAATTGTAAGATACACTGTGTCTGCTCAGACGAGTATTCACCATTCATGACATGCATTTCAAAAGAAATATGTAAATTAAAGATTTCAACAAATTTTTAAAAAACATTTTCTGAAACTTGAAGCTAATGGGTTTTGCACATATTTGTATTAGTTATTTTAGTAACAGCATGAAAAACTTCTGAAAAATGATATAATGACTAAATAATAATGCTCCAAGTGGGAAACTCCACCCTTTCAAACATTTAAATGTGAACACAACAAATTACTGCTATTCAAAACAGCAAGGTATATGCACATATACACAAATACATTATACCTACTTTGTGAATAACACTATCATTATATTAGTTGGTTGTCTACAAATCTACATGAATAAAAATCAATATTGGTTGACAAAAATAACAAACTTTTATGGTATATATGTTAGGATAACATACTCTGTATTCATAAAAAATGTAAGCAAATTGACCCCATTTAGAATGCTAACCTAATTTCATGGATGGCTTCTTAACCTGTAAATATCAAGTTTCAACAACATCTGTACTGACAAAATTTGCCTCATTGTTTTTTTGTTTTGAATGTTTTGAATCGCAAGGTTCAGGATATGGTTTACCTCTCTTTCGGATTTGGTGATCAAATCTAATCTTATGTTTTTGTGTATTTCAGTAACATCATATCTAACCTTGTTTATGTTTTTGTGTATTTCAGTTACATCACCTCTAACCTTGTTTATGTTTTTGGATATTTCAGTTACATCAAATCTTTCAAAATATCAAGTGTGTTGCGTCGTCATTCTGTACACAATTAATTTACAATTCAGGAAGGGGATCACTGAAATCATCAACAAGCATGATTTCAGCAACAATGATGCCTTCTCTCTAGCCCATGAAACTGTCTAATAGTATCTGACTTGAAATATTGGATAGAGAGTGTTCTGGTGAGTGACATTTTCAAGCCATTCTCTGGGCTACCTCCTCTCAATCATTAACATTGTCATTGTGTTGATGTCAACTCTCCAATAGCATTAAACTACTGCTGTTGGTGGTGGTAAGAATGGAATGTCATGCTATATTAAGAAAGCCATTTGACTATACATTGGAGAGATTGTAGAAAACGAGTGCACACGTCTAGTTTGTAGACTAACATGTACTGTACAGTATACATTCAAGTCACATTTCTCAGACTTACAACCAAGATTATCAAAAGATATAATATAGTCATAATTCTATTGGAAATTAGGCTTTACTTGACTATCAAAAACATTTCAATAATTGCAATATGCTATTCTCTAATTGCCTAGGTGTTATCTCTCTTCTCAAGTGATTCCTGATCATTTGAACCATCAGGCATGTTTATCCTCACACTATGCTTACACAAAGTACATATAGCACATGCTTGTTGATCATGCTGCTTTCCTCATTATGGTCAACCAGGGACTGCTGATGTTTTGATAAACACAGAAGTACATTATGAATATCTCAATCATGTAACACAAAACATTCTTGACATTGTGACTGCATTACTTAATATGAATATTAAAATATGGCAACACATTCTAAATTTTAAAAACAAAAAAATCCCAGGTTACTGCTGTGGTTATAAATAGCATGTTCTCTCATATATAACACATTAATACAGCCTGTATTGCTGTGGTATAATATGATTATAATAAAGCCATGACAGCAGAAAACATGTCAAAGATAAAGCCTACAGATTCCTTTGCCTAGCACCTATGAATGATGATATCACTGGGCAGCATATCCTCTCAGAGCATTGGTTTAAAATTAACACTTAATGACTCCTGTTGGCCAATCATGATAATTTTAGTCAAGAGATTGGCTTGAGTTTGTCATCAGAAAGTCAGAGGATGGTATATGTCAGATAACCAATTACAGTAAGTCTCTGGTGCACTATGATAATTTGGTGGTCCAACAAAAACATAATAGCCAAACTGACTGTCATGGCCGCAGTTACAATAATTGTACTGTATACATTATCATATTCTCTCAATCCATTTCAGTCCTACTGACTTCTATGGTGATAATTTGGTAGCACATTCTCTGTTGTAACATAAAACAGTTCAGTCCTACTGACTTCTGAGATTACGATACTGTAATTTGGTAGCACATTCTCTGTTATAACATAAAACATTTCAGTCCTACTGATTTCTGTGGAGATAATTTGGTAGCACATTCTCTGTTGTAACATAAACCATTACAGTCCTACTGACTTCTGAGATTATGATACTGTAATTTGGTAGCATATTCTCTGTTGTAATAGAAAACTATCCAACTGACTCGCATGGTTATGATAATTTGGAAGCAAATTGTCACTCTGATAATTGTTCTGACTCTGTACACTAGATTACTGCAATGTGGGTCAACTCTGTCACTTCACACAAATACACTCATCACATCACTAGAATGATTAATGATAGTACAGCTACATGCATTAAACATGTCATATTTATGCTGATAAGTCGATGAATATACATGGTGTGCCAGGCTGTCAGGATTAATACTGGCTATATGGTAAAGTAATACAGTTGAAGATATCCGACAACATAAATATAACTAGTATGCTACTAGATTTAAATAAATCTGCAGGTTGTAGGTTTGAGCCCCATCGATGCTGTTTGTTTCTGAGTGGCTAAAGGCCTTGGGCAAGATTTGAACCATGACTGTGTCTCAGTGAACCCAGCTGTATAATTGGGGACCTGGTAGGATAGAGGTTGCAATGTGAATGCTTTAATCCTATGCACTTATAAAGGCTGCAATGGATTGAATGCTCCCTGGGGAGTTGAGGAAGACTAAACGGCCATTGTATAAAAGTAGAGTCTAGTGATGATGGGCGAATGGTTAGAGTTGCCGGCTTGGAATCTGCAGGTTGCAGGTTCAAGCCCTGTCGCTGCCGTTTGTTTCTGAAGAGGCTAATGTCCTTGGGCAAGATTTGAACCATGACTGTGGCTCACTCTACCCAGCTGTATAATTGGGGACCTGGTAGGATAGAGGTTGCAATGTGAATGCTTTAATCCTATGCACTTATAAAGGCTGCAATGGATTGTATGCTCTCCAGGGAGTTGAGGAAGTATTATGGGCAGTTGTGCTGCTATAGATCCAAGCCAGAGTAATAATTGTAAAGTGCTTTTAGCACAAAGTGGGAAAGCACTATATAAGAACTAACATTATTATTATTATTATTGTTATTATTATACTGGGTAATTCTTGGTACCTGCATATTCTTTGTATCTCGAACTGGAGGGTCAAATAAAACAAGAATGTTGACTTATTCTCATGTGTGCCTAGAGTAATGCATGTGAAGCGTGTGGAGTGGAAGTTATGGTGTCAACCAAGAAATCAAATGTTCATTATTTTTATGAGGCAGTAATATTCTATTTCGGGTACTGAGAATTAACAGTAAAATACAATATTTTAAAATCATAATTTGATAATATTTTTTTTAAAAGTATTTTTGTTAAATTTACTGAGATTTTGTAAGTTGAATTTGAACAAGGAAATTGATGAAAATCAATGACTGCAGATGATATTTCTTTCAGATGTCATCTGAAGTAATATGTCCATATACCGTGTGTGTGTGTGTGTATATATATATATATATATATATATATATATATATATATATATATATATATATATATATATATATATATATATATATATATATATATATATATATATATATATATACGGTGAGTATCAATCTGCTATTAAATATATATCATCAAATTAGAATTCTATATATGTATGTATGTATGTATGTATGTATAATTATATGTGTGTGTGTGTGTGTGTGTGTGCGTATATATATATGTATCGTCAAATTAGAATTAGAATTACAAAGTAAAAGCTTGTTGGATTAATCACCCAAATATCTGAGAATATTTGCAAACAATATTTAATTTGGAGACATTCTCAATTGTGCATTCAACCAGAAAGATGAAAGGACAAATGTGGGTGTTCTCATAGAGAATATATATGTTGTGTGAATACATATAAATGACTTTCCTCAGACAAATTCTTGATTTTTTCATGGGTCAAACATAGAATTGAATTTGTAAGTCTATGAGGAATGTTCATTTCTGTTCTTTTATTTAGTTCAATGTTCAGCTCAGATCTGTGTTTTCATAGCTAGTAAATGCATGCATACGTTATGTCATTAGGGGTCATACTGGAAGCAGAGCAATTTCTATTATATATGTATCCATAATTCATTAGTAGACCTATGAAAAACCTATTACAGGGTAAATGAGAAATCCTATACCACTTACTCACTATGTGAAGGATGCTGCTAACACATGAAGGAATGTTTTTATACACGTGCCAGACTATCGGTATACCACTCAGCTTGAAAATGATCACAGCAGGAACAGTAACTTGCTGCTTGACAAAATTCATTTGCCAACATGTACCTCATATGACAGCAAAATAGATGATATAATTATACACAGTATATATATTGGCTTTTTGCCAATACAGAGTCTAGATTTGTCTCTTGATAGAGTTGAAAGTCTTACATCTGAATCATCTGTGCTCAATGTGACTTTTCAATTCGTGCACACATCATGGATTTGTAGCAATCATACTTAATCCACACTTAATTAAAATATCTCTACACAAAATTTTCAGCCTCTCCAACTATAACCTGCAAGCATGGTACATGTATATTTGACTGATGATAAACCAATATTCTTTCTCCTTATTTCAGTAACTCATCCTTTCTTTAAAGTATGCTACATGTATGTTCCACTTTTAACAATGGACTTCATAATAGACTTAGCCATTAAGTTGCCCATCTCATGCCTGAAACAACTTGGACTACTACAAGTAATTTCTTTATTTGATTATTTCTTTTAATTACACACTTATATAAAGACAGACAGCAAGCACTCAGTTAGCTTCTTCACTAAATGTGCATTCAATAGACAATGTGTACATGTATGTATCTCCATGTATAAAATCCCAACTTCGTTGTTTCCATATCTTAAAGGCTAATGTCACATTAGAATTCAAATATGGGTTTGATAAAGTGTTGTCTGGCAGACTACATGTAAACAGAAAAGTTGGCCCTGAACAAAATACACTTGTAATGATCTTATTCAATACCTATGTCTTCACTGAAAAACTAGATTCAAACATTCAGGGTTATTTTTCTTAAGTTTGCCATAATGATAGGAATGTCAATGGTTATATGTCTGATAAAATCTAGCCCAGAGACTTGGCTCTTTGGCTTGATAGCTAGAACACTGACAACCCATTGTGCTGTGTCAAACAGCCAAGACTCTGGGCTAGATACACTCTATTTATCCTTTTCTATCTTGACTTTGTTCCAGCAATATACAGCACCATGGTTATATACCATGGCCTGACTACAGCAAAGTACTATGAAATGTATACATTTCAAACAACACACAAATTTATCAGATTGCAAATATTTGTTTTAACACATTATGTTCTACAGTTGATAAGAAAACCATCAAACAAATATTTCATGATTAATACATAAACAGTAAAGTCTGGATTGTGGGTAACTAAAGAATGCAAAATCTGATATTTTTATCCAAAGTCATAATTGTTTTGATGGAAATTCAAACACGATAGGTACTGGAATGTTATTACTTGCCATGGAAATGATTCTCATTAAAAACCTCAATCCAATACATAATTAATTAATTACACAATTGACCTACAAATGATTATTGACATTCTCAGCAGTATAAATATAAAAATGTATGAATATTTGAATATTACATTTCCAATTTTATGTATGCTGTGACAATGGCAGGAAGGGGTTATTTTATAATTTGAAGACGATGGCATTCATGTCAACCTTATCATCTGCTCACTGAAGTCTGAACTTGTCAAGGCTACAGCACTTGAAATGCAAGTAAACCATGGAGGACATACATTTTAATTCATTATCTGAACTAGTCGCGACATTTACTGTGAAGTGGATGATTAAAAGTGAAATTCCACTGGGAAATGTCCAGCAAATGTACATATATATGTCCATGTAGTCTTGTATAATTGATTTCCATTAGATTTATTAATGATAGTGTACACATGTATATGTGGTGCTATGTACGTTCATTTGAGTACTCTGTCTGAGTATCATAATTAAAAGGGTTGGTTTTTACTACACTTCACATAAACCAATGCATTGATTTCATTCCACTATCTATTCCCATTAGACAGTCAAGTTTAATACACACAATATAATACACTGCTGGACCCTGGACGGAGTAAGTCGTCCCTTCCTTTGCCGTCCTGCGAAGAACCAGCCGTGAAACCTGGGCTTACCAGAAATGCTGGTAACTAAAGAATTAATGCACCCTGTGGTTTTTAGAAATAAATTGACTATCTAATGACATAAAGTTTACAATATTTCTTTATTATATAGCAGAAAATTACTAACCAATGACATTTATATAATTTTTTACAATGAAAATTGTCAAACCAAGGAGAAAAGAATTATGCAAATTATAATGAGGCATTATAAATTACTACGGCAACCTTACTTTCTGTTCTATGATATATAACACTTGTTTTTGACCTTACAAATTATAACATGTCATTTAATTGATTAAAACTATTTGTTTCCACTATGTACTATGATTTAATAAATATATGTTCAAACTTGCTGTTCTGATTACTCTAGATCTGTTGCTAGTTCCAAGATGCATCACATATCCCTGATACAGCACATATCTCCACATACAGCACACATCTCCCAGTACATCACTATGTATTCTGTATGTGAGGTATGTGGGAGGGGGAAAAGGAAGAGTTGAATGTGCTAGTCATGGAGATAGTTGTCACCTGACCGTACCCTGGGTTTTAACTTTACCAATAACATCCTGCTAGAACACCAGAGAAATCTGGCACACTTTGAAGAGTTTGCGATAATAATTCTGAAAGGGAATGCGTCTAGAATGTATGCATTACATGTCTTCATCAGACAACATCCCCCACCTAGTGTACTATACTATACTATGGTATACTTTTTCAGACATTTAGGGCCATCGTTCAGTCCAAAGTAATTTGAACTTCAAGATAATTACATGTATATATGTATGTATGTATGTATGTATGTATGTATGTATGTATGTGTGTGTGTGTGTGTGTGTGTGTGTGTGTGTGTATGTATGTATGTATGTATGTATGTATGTATGTATGTATGTATGTATGTATGTATGTATGTATGTATGTATGTATGTACATGAATGTATGTATGTATGTATGTATGTGTGCGCGTGTGTGTGTATGTATGTATGTATGTATGTATGTATGTATGTATGTATGTATGTATGTATGTATGTATGTATGTATGTATGTATGTATGTATGTATGTATGTATGTATGTATGTATGTATGTATGTATGTATGTATGTATGTATGTATGTATGTATGTATGTATGCAATGTGAAAGAAATCTGGAAGTACATATATATGACCAGTATGGTATGTCATGTCCAGGTTTAATGAAATTGGTGTGAATGGACAGGTGAGTGGACAGATGGACAACATCCAGAGAGAATCCAGCATAATAGCTCCCCCAGTAGTCCCTTTTCAGCTTTGTCTGTTGGTGCTAAAAGGTTTGGAAAATAAAAGTGTGCTTTCAGTTACAGATTTTGTGTAGTTGTACAAATAAAAAGCTATGGATACCAACATCTATTTCATACTATTTTTTCCATATCTCCAATTTTTTTATCATGTGGAAGATGGTAGTCTGAAATTATTGGAAAAGGATAATGAGAAAAAAACATTCTGGTGATTGATCTTAATACAATAAACCACTAGTGTGGTAGAAAAGGTTAATAAGTAGTCCCTAGCTGTTGGCAAAACACAGGATATGAATACCAATGTCCCTCATTTCCATTTACCTATACCTTCATTATCCTTCTTTTTCTGTAGATATGTTTACTATATAACCATTATAATAAAGTCATTCAGTGTCTTTACTAAGGTTTTGTTAGCATGCTAACAGACACTGAAAACAAGCGCCAAATATGTCAAAATTTACATACATTCTGTAATACATTAAACTGTAATTGACCCCTGGTAACATGATTGGGTAGTAAAGTACATTTCTAACCACAAACTGCTGTAAGCAAAACCACTGATTCAAACACACTCACGAGTCACAGGGTTGCATGTAAATCTGTTATTATTATGTACAGTAGATCAAGATTTCCCTTTCTGCTTTCATAATTATATGATAGCTACATCATTCACTACTTCATTTTGTGTCCAACTCCTTCACACATATAAATGTATTAAATGTCAAAAGGCAGGTAGAGTTTCTTTTTAAATCAAATAGAAATCTGGTATGATTTAATTAAAATAACAAACATTATTTACTGACGACTAACGCTTTGATTAACCACAGTATTAAGTTAAAATGTGACATATAAGTAATGAAAAAATCAAGAATTTCACTGAACAGAGAAAGTGTATCCAATGAGGGTTAAAAGGTCATGCTACACATAGGATTAAAGTAGTACGGACTGAGGGACTGTAGAAGTGTGAAACTTGATTATGAAACATGAACAAGACATGTAAATTGTAATCTATGTACTGTGTTCAATTATAATGAAATCATGACACTGGTGATTTTGACTGCGTTCCCTGACGTCATGTTTGAATCCTACCATAATCCTACTTTAACCATATATTTGACAGCCATTTGGATAACAAGCACAGAAATCAACACGCTGTCTAACTTAGACAGGAAATTGATAATTCTAGACTTTTAGTTTGTTTTCATCAAATCACTGTCTTTATTAGTGGAATGTATATGTACAACCTCCTTTCTTTAAACTACCATACCATGCATACCAGAGTGAGTGAGTGGTGTCTCCTGGACATTTGCCTTACCAATCCTTTTTGTGTTGTTTGCCAAGATATGTCGCCTCTGCTCAGACTAATTTCCTCTTCATGTATTCTTTTTGTTTGTGTGGATTCACATTAGAGTGACAAAGGTAGTAATCAAGTACACTGGCTGCTATGTTACTATTGTTTTGTTTTCACTGTCAGTCCTATGGTACTGCCTGTTGTGACAACTTGGCTGTGGCAGTGTTTTCATTTCCTTAAATGTCAAATGATGTTTATTCCTTACATAGGGTGTTGGTCATTCAAAAATATTCACACACAAAAAAGGGAGCAACTATTGAAAGAATTGATCATTTAGTAAATGATAGTATTTAGGGTCAAGAAATGTTGGTTGAAATCAGTGGGCCCTCTCTCCCAATTTGGCACACCACACCAGACACCACTACTGACATACCCAAATTTGGTGTCCCTATTCCTTATAATCTGGGTGTCAAACTAGAAAACCAAGTTTTCATTACTTTCACCAGCAAAGAGATTTCTATATTATTTAGAGCCTAGAGGGCACACATATTTTAATTGAATTGAAATAACAGACTGTATACAATGTTTGTATGCTATTAACAGTTTAAGAAACTCAGAGGTGAGAGGCAGGGGAAATATGTAGCTACATAGTTAAGTTTGTATGCACACTTTAATAAAGAAATCCCTGATATGTGACATGGAGAACTATTAAGTCTTGTACATTTGAACATTTAACCTACACCTATCCACTCTACTACTTGAATCAGACACCAGGCACCATAAATTTATTCTACCACAGACCCTGGAATGACTCCAGGGTTTATTATTCTACAACCCTTGAAATGCATTACATTTGTACTGACATGGTTTTACACTTAACCTTCCAAACTAAACCTCCCTGTTGATGCATGAAAATCAAAACTGTTTTGACATGTTTTGTGGTACATTACCGATAACATACATTGTAATATTCACAATGTCCTGCAGTCACGTACATTTCCACCAAGCAATCAGGACCATTCTCTCTAAATGTCTACAGTTATTATGTGATCATGAGCTATGATGGTTGTTCTTTGTCAAACTAAATTCTTAAGTTATTTTAATTGCCTATCTAAATGGACATTCAAACATCATAACGACTTGCACCTCTTTATTTTTATCAACAGTTGACAGTAGACTTCACAGGCTTGTTAATTTTTCATGACTGTGACTCCATAACAGACTAGTAGGAGTAGTAGTAACCTGGAAGGTGGTTGGAATGCACATAGCACAGTAGTCATAATTTGTTAGACATTTTGTGAGGATGCCAGCCTTCTGACATTAAACTCCCAAACAAAGTGATTACTTTAACGATCGACTCATACATAAAATCTTGAATTTACGCTGTGGGAAGCTGACAAAAACAGGCACATTATTTGAGATGGGAAATCATCACATACTGAGGCATTTGCCCTTTGCCATCTTTTATTCTTAAAACTAGGCAACACTCAGGAGTAATTTATTAACCATTCTTGGGGTGAGCCTGTCAATTTAGGCAGCTGACAGGAAAGCTGTTAAATTTGAATTGCTTCTGTACATTTATGACTTCTTTAACAGTATAGTTCCAGGCTGGGCTATAATTTTCTTCTGCTTGAGCAGTCACATCATGTTGACTAGTTATTTCTTTAGACCACTTTCCATTACACTGTCCCAGCCCTCATTTCGTTTTGAATTCTCTTCTCAATACACATTGTTCTTTAGGGTCTTCCTTAGATAATTGGATAACAACACATGGGTTTGGAAGGAATTGTTTGTACTTTAGAACATGAAAGAACATGTTGTTCTATTGTGTCTTGCTGACTTGCACTAGTAAACTAGAACTGCTTGTTGTATTCTTAGCAGGACTGAACAACAATGGAAGACACTGAAGTGGAGACATTTAACTTGTAGACACAATACTGTATCCAAATACAGGCTACACACCAGCATACATTACACACAGATTTTGCATATATTGAAAATGGGAAAATATATACTCACTGACCTAATTAGAGGCACATTGTTCAATTATATTTTATACCAACTAACACATTTTAATTTTAAGAAGTCACTTTCTTTCATAAATACATTACTGTCACCATGTACAAATACCCGGTCTATACACAGTTCACAAAAGAATACAAATGTGTACATGTATACAAATCGAATTACCAGGGGCAAAAGGCTGCATAGCTGTGACAATCGATTTTTCTCGCATTCTCCGACACAGACTTTCTTATGTTAAGTCTATATACAATTACAAACGCAACAGTGACCGGAGAGACGTGCGTGTAATGTTAGTTCCGTGCAATTTTAAGCAATACTAGCCTTGAGTCAAGACACTATCACTGTCCGTTGTGTTTCTATACTTAGTATATACACCCTCCATCATTACCATTCAACCGTTCACCGTTCTTGGACGCAAAGAACAATGAACGACATATTGACAACATTGCACATCAACCTCTGTGATTATTACACATAAAGTAACGACGTAGATCAGACAGACATGATCATTTGATTATGGTATTTGTAACACAGTTTGAGTTTCAATCACTATCAGATATCACAACGTGTGAAACCCAGGACAGGTTGCGAAGAGTAAATGGTGTTACAGTATTGTTTATGGTTTCTACTTACTATTCCCACAAATCGCAGACACCGAACACCTCCAGAGCTTTCCTTGGTTATCCAAGAGTTGATTATCAGGTGTTGTAACCTAATTACGCAGAAATACACGAATAAATAGCTGTTCACAGAGAGTACCCTCCAACTAGGTTTGCAATGCCAGAACCACAACTGCGACGTGATGTCACTGGTGTTTACACTATTCATAGGGGAGACAACATTGGAGCTGAAAGCATCGTACCTCAAAGTATTCTTTGACATTGTTTGGAGGGACTATTTCATCGTATCAAGGAATTTATGGGAATGTGTGTGACAGCAATCTTTTTGATAAGTAAACTTTCATGGTGTCGATCACTTTAAATCTATATTGGTGAAAGCTTGGAAACCGGTCTGCGACAATGATCTGTGCCAAATAGCTCAAACGTTTGGTGGCGCTGTAGCAAATCAGATTTTGTCGTCTGCACTTTTGGAAATTTAATACTGCATTGAATTCTGGTCTTGAACGGTAATCCCAAAACAAGTCATCATTATCTTCGCGCGAGGGATTTACTGGTGGCAAAAAGAGACCTTCTGATGCTCCAAGTATAATCGTCATTGTCTGTCTGTCTGTCTGTCTGTCTGTCTGTCTGTCTGTCTGTCTGTCTGTCTGTCTGTCTGTCTGTCTGTCTGTCTGTCTGTCTGTCTGTCTGTCTGTCTGTCTGTCTGTCTGTCTGTCTGTCTGTATGTATGTATGTCTGTATGTATGTATGTATGTATGTATGTATGTATGTATGTATGTCTGTCCGTCTGTCTGTCTGTCCCCCTCCCCTCTCCCTCATTTTATGATAGTCTCAGTAAAAAACGAAGTATCCCTGTCAACAAATGTAGGCTTATTTATAAGCTAATAGCCTACCAGCTATAAAGTAAAAGTAAAACGTCTTATAGCTTATAGTTTGATTTGTTTGATTAATTTGTATGACCGGGGGGGGGGGGGGTATAATCTACATTCACTTAGCAGGCTCAAAATTGCTGGTAGTTCTTCGAAACGAATGATTTCTTTTGTATATCATGAACCTTCAAAACATAAGTTTAGATATTCTCTATACATTTTATGGTAGCCGTCTTTGATAGTTAAAAAAATAGAAAATCTGAAAAGAGTTTAATATCATACTAGTTTATTATAATGATATATAGATTAGCTCATTAAATAATACGTTCTTTAACAACGCATATAACAAACTTTTATTTACAACATATAAAAAAACATTGCGATTCCCGTACGATTTGATTAATTTCAGTTTGAAATAACAAGTGGGTATTATGTTCTCATCGAAACTTTACGGCTTGTTTGATCATCAACTGATATAATTAGGTGTAAAAATTATTGCAACAAAGTTTATACTCAGCGTTTACAAAGAAGTATATTTTGGCAACTATGGTCCAGTGGGCGTAATGTAAACCTTCCATAGTATTCTTGAAAATGGTAATAAAATACGATGCCGATAACTTGCAAATAATTTATGTACGTTACGACCTTACC